>NC_057392.1:1892431-2133449 GCF_019320065.1 Cervus canadensis | reverse complement strand
CAAGTGCCGAGCTATTCTGAGGCCACAAGACAACCTGTCATTTTTTCCTTCCACAAAGGTTTTCTGCGTGCTTATTACAAAGTGAGCTTCCCTGGTGGTTCAGATGGTAACGAATCCATCTGTGATGCAGGAGACCTGGGTTCTATCCCTGGGTTGACAAGATCCTCTGGAAAGTATTACAAAGTGCCAGGGACTGCTCTAGAATATTGTAGTAAACAACACAAACAACACTACAACGTGAAACCCTGGGGCTTATTTTATTTCTTAATAAAAGAGACAGATAATAAACAAGTAAATTATACTATGCCATATAATAAAAACTAAGGAGAAAAATAAAAGAGAAGGGAAATAAGAAGCACTGGAATGGGCTAAAACTTCAGATTGCCTGTACCACTGAAAGAGAAAAAGAACACTAAGAGAAGACGTAAGACAGAACATGGGCAGAAAGAACCAGGTCATATAGTGAGTTGTACGTTCTAGCAACAATGGTCACATTTACTCCAAATGGAAAGTCACAGGAGAATTCCAGCAGAGTATGAAGTGATACAACTGAGTTTGTTTAACTGTATTCCTTGAGCTCTGGGTAAAAAATAGACTAAAAACAGATAGCTCTGACCCAGGTAGAAGAAGGCAGTAAGAGTGTGGCAATTGTGGCGCTATCCTGTAGCTAAAATAGGAAAGGTTTGCTGACTGAATGAGTAAGAGGTGTGAAAGAAACAGAGGAGTCTGGAATGACCCCATTGCTTTTTGTCTGAACATCTGGAAAGATAGAGTTGCCATTAAATTAGTGAATGATGTGGACAAAGTGGATTTGGACAAAGTGGATAAGTGTCAGGAGCTCAATTTTGGACATGTTATTTAGGAAATACCTTTTAGAAAAATTAACACTGATTTGGCGCTGGTTGAGTTTATAGGAATTTTAAGGTTTGCACGGATTATACGAGATGACCAGAGGATGTGAGGAAAGCAATGAGAACATACAGGGTAGTGTTCAAGATTGCATATTATGGAATTTCAAAAAAAGCATGGTAATAGATACTCCCTATGGCAGGGGTCTCAACAGAAAAAGAGACACACCCAGATGTACAGAAAGGCTTTTAGACTCTCTGGGGAGCAAAGGTGATGTGGTGTTGGGATCGTTATGCAGAGGATGTAGAACAGGCATTGAAACAGTTATCTATCCAAAGGGTTTGAAAACAGTGCACACGGGCAGCCCCCAGGGTTGGATCGCGATGAAGACAAGTGCGTCACCGCCTGTTTTGGTGCTTAACTGGAGTTAGACCAGAGGGATTGAGAATGGAAGTAAGGAGGCTGGAGAAGGGGGGAGATCGCGCGGATGGGGAACACATGATAGGCAATCGCACGCTGTCTCTAATAGTCAATAGAGTATGGCAAAAGAAAAATGGGAAACCACTATTTCAATAGTGGAGATGTATTAGCCTTTCCAAACTATAAAAATAAATGAAAAAAAAAAGAACAACAACAAAAAAAAACACAAGACTGAAAAAAAAAAAAATCAAATTGGAGATCACCTAGCAAGTGAGTATAGACAGAGAAGAGAATCAAGGACAGAAACTTGGAGTACTCTGACATTTAGGAGTCAGGAGAAAAGGATAATTCAGTAAAAACACTGAGAAGAAGGGACCAGAAAGGTAGAAAAGAAACAGCCAAATGTATTGTGCTGTAAGCTAAGCGAGGCATCTGCATCAAAGAGGAGAGAGTGATTAATTGTTGATTAATTCAGCAAATGCTGCTGAAAAGTCAGTGGAGATGAGAAATGAGAATTGATCGGTGTCTTCAGCAGCATGGAGTTGGTTGATGACTTTGATAAGAGCAGTTTTGGTGAAATGGTGTAGGAGCAATTCTCTGGAGTGAGCTTAGAAATTTGATGAGAAAAACTGGAGACAGAAAATATAGATGACTCTTTCAAGGAGCTAGGTTTCAAGGTATAGAAGGGATATGAGAAACAAACTACAAGAGAAAGAGTGTAAAGGGAGGCTATTTCCCTACAGGAGAAATTACTACTCATTTGTATTTTCAGGAGAATGAACCACAGGACAAGAAAAAAAAAAAAAGCAATGTTGCAGGAAACAGAGGAAAAGAATAAGTGGTGTGATGTCTTTGAGTAAGTGAAAAGATATTGCATTTAATTTACAAATGAAGGATTGTCTTTGGCTACTAGCAAGGACATAAGTAGAGAATATGAACACAACTGCAGGTGGGTAGGTAGATGCGGTAGTAGAAACTTGTGGAGTTTTTCTTCTGGTCCCTTCAATCTTCACTGAAAAAAATACCAACATCATTAACTGAAATTAAATATGGGACAGGCACGTGGTGTGTTGGAGTGTGCGTTGGAGTCTGTCAATATCCAAAGGTGTGTTCAAAACTGACAGAGGGAAATGAATGAGGTGGTCATATTGGAGTAGGACTCTTCCAGCCCCAATCTGTGAGTGATGTGTAAAACTTTTCTGATTGAGACCCTCAAAATCATGTTTTCTTCTCTGTTACATATAGTCTTCCAGTTTTTAGCTGGACACATTATCTTATGGAACATGACAGCCTTCTTCGCAGCTGGCTATGGCTTTTTGTCTAAATTTAGTCAGTGAGAACAGGTAGAAAGTTGCTTGTAATTTCTGAAAGATTTCCTGATGAAGGAGGGACTGAATTTCTTTCTCTTTTCCTGCTTTCTGTTGCTCAGACTGTAGATAGGCTGCTGGGTAGATGACTAGCTTAATTGTACTATGAACTGATTGGTCCAGAATTCTTGGGAATCAGAACCCAAAGCAAACTGAGATGCTAACTCATTATTAGGGAGCAAGAGTAAAGAGGCAAGTGAGGCTAGAAAGGAGAAAAAGCAAATATGAAGTGGTATGTTTCTGAGTCAACCACAGCTTCACGAGAAAATATAACTGGTTCCACAATCATGGGAAAACCTGTAATGGGCAGGACAGGACCCTTTTATCTGCCAGCTTCTTGACATCTCCTCTCATTTCATGGACACACTTCTCCCGTTGGGGCCTTCACTCCTCTGCCTCTTCTGGGTTGTCGTCCTTGGTCCCAAGGATTCTGGGGTGGCCAGAGCCTCAGTGTGTCAAGTCAGGTTTTAATGGGCAATGGAGCTGCTCACATGCTTGTCTAGTTGGGTCTGGTGGAAGCCCTTATCCCCAGAGGTGGCTGAGATAGCAATGGTGGGAAAAGACATGAGGATTCAAACCTGGTGATAAAGGGGACCTCCCTGGTGGTCCAGTGGCTAAGACTCCATACTCCCATTACAGAGGGCCTGGGTTCCATCCCAGGTCAGGGAAGTAGATCCCACATGCTGAAACTAACCGTTTTACATGCTGCAAATAAGATCCAGTGCAGCCAAGTAAATTTTTTCTGATAAAATACGCATTTTAAAAGAGTGGTGATAGGGGCTCTACCATTGTAGGGATTTTGTGGCTTGTTGCTGAAACTGCTCTGGCTAGGAACCAGGGCACAGACCCATGGGCTCTTATTCTTACTTTGTGGTCATCAACTAGAGAGATTGTAGGGAAATGACCTGAGTCTCTATTTCTTCAGCTCTTTCAAGAGAATGCTTTTTGGTGTAAATAAAAATGGCTGGAAATTATGTTCAGTGTTATTCTTGTTACCTGTGATTCAAGAGGTTCAAGCACCTTCAAAGTCTAATTCCTCTGGTTATGTATCTATAGTATGTGTGGGTCACTCAGTCCTGTCTGACTCTTTGTGAGCCCATGGACTGTAGCCCACAGGCTCCTCTGTCCAGGGAATAATAAATACTTTGGAAGATATTCATAGAGTAGATGCAATGCTAGATTCTAGATTTTAAGCACAATAAAGTCCCTACATATGAACCTTCAAGTTGTGAACTTTCAAAGATGTGAATGTGCACCTGGTTCCAGCAAGGAGCCAGAACCTCTGGCATCAACGTCAGGCAGGAGTGAAATTTCAGCTTGCTCTACTTCTCCTATTGTCGACGATCCTTCCGCTTTACCATCTCCCATCGTCTCTCCTTCCTCCAGTCGGTAACTCTTCTTGTCTGTTCACTCGATGCCCTGTGCTGTATGCCCGCTGAGGTACTATACTACTGTATTTTTCAAGATACTTTACTATAAGATAAAAAATATTTTCTTTATCTTTTGTTTGTTTCTTATGTATTGCTTGTGTGAAAAGTATTATAAACCTGTTACAGTAGTATATAGTTGATTATGCTAGTTCTGTACTTAAGACTAAATTTGCTGGACTTATTAACAAATCAGGCTTATGAACATGCTCTCAGAATGAAACTCGTTCATATACAGGGGACTTAAAGCCTGGAGTGTTCTTGCCACAGTGACAGTGAGTCAGGTGCCTATCAAAAGATTCAAGTTCTAAAATGCTGCATCACTATCAGAGAAGTCAGATATCCTTTATTTGAAATCTACTTCAATTCCATCATCAAATGGGGAAAAGGGTTTTCAAATACTCTGTTTTGCCATTTGTTGAAACATAGAATTGGAAAAACCCTCTTCTCCATCTTTCTATTCTAACCTGTTCTGAAGACTATGAATAAATGGCTCAATCAACTGATTAACTGGTGGAAGGTAACAAAGAAGAGGAAGTCCCACTTGTCTCTGTGGAAATGGCAGGTGACCAGAGAACGGAGTAGAGGAGAGATGGTGGGGTCACCTGGTCTCTGGCTGAGATGAGAGAGGACTAGGGCTTGAATAGGCCTTGAAGAAAGGTCACGTGTCAGATGAGGTGGTGGGTTGATAACAGTGTGACAGAACTTTTTAAAATGGTTTCAGTGAGGGGAAGGAGAAATCAATTAAACTGGCTTATGTGGTTTGGATGCCGAAGGCTGATATCCTGTCAGTGTTGCTATAGGCTCCCTTGAGAGACATTTTGGCTCAGGGCAAAGTGCTGCTGTTGACCTTGGTGCTTGTAAAAAGTCAAAGAAAACTGACCAGAAAAAAAGGGAAAGGCTAACCAAGGGATTTGCAGGCCAGCACATGATAAGCTTCTGTTTATTTTTCTTAATGGAATAGAACTAGGAAGTTGGGCCCCAAATGACAAGAAATCCCAAATAAAAGTATTTTAAAGACAAAGTTTATTTTCCTCTCACATGAAAGTTCAGGGCTGATATGGATATTGTGGTCCATGTGAGGGATCTGGGATCCTCCTGTCTTTCTGCTTTGCCAGGTATGGCCAAGGTCTGCATGGTCCAACATAGCTGCTCTTATAAAAAATTACTCCAGACAACAGGGAACAGAACAGAAAGAGAATGGACCAAGTCCCCTCCCTCCAAGGACAATTCCAAGAAGATGTACTACACATATGTGGCCACCATTTTTCTAGACTTCTTCATCTGGAAACTGTGCTGTGCTCAGTTGCTCAGTCTTTGTGACCCCATAGACTGTAGCCTGCCAGGCTCCTCTGTCCATGGGGATTCTCCAGCCAAGAATACTGGAGTGGGTTGCCATGCCCTCCTCCAGGGGATCTTACCAACCCAGGGATCAAACCCAGGTCTCCCACATTGCAGGCAGATTCTTTACTGTCTAAGCCACCAGGAAAGCCAAGAATACTGAAGAATATCCCTTCTCCAGGGGATCTCCCTGGCCCAGGAATTGAACCAGGGTCTCCTGCATTGCAGGCAGATTCTTTACCAGCTGAGCTACCAGGGAAGCCTCATCTGGAAACCACACCTAGTCAAATGGTCAACCAGAAAGTATAATTTTTAATTGATATTGGCATGTGCCCAGCTGAATTCATTGTGGTTTAGTCATTAAGTCATGATTGACCCTTTGGTGACCCCATGGATTTTAGACCACCAGGCTCCTCTGTTCATGGAATTCTCCAGGCAAGAATACTGGAGTGGGTTGCCACTTCCTTCTCCAGGGAATCTTTCTGACTCAAGGATTGAACCTGCATCTCCTGCATTACAGGCAGATTCTTTACCACTGAGCCACAGGGGACTCCCATAAGAGAGGAAGAAGGGCATAGAGACCTGGCGGGGGAGGCGGGGGGCAACCAGCAGCCTCTGTCACAAATAACTGAGCCACAGACATTTGGCTTTTTATGTCATTTTATAAGTTTGAACAATATATTTGCATTATACTTTTAAAAATTCAGAATAATAGTTTTTTATAATTTTTAAATGGTATAGCCACTTTATTTATTTTTAATTTTTGGCCACATCCCACAGCATGTGAGACCTTAGTTTCCCAACAAGGTTTGGAACGTGTGCCTCCTGCACTGGCAGGCAGGGTCTTAACCACTGAAACACCAAGGAAGTTCCTAAAATTTCAATTAATATTAAAATATATTTTTAATAGATAGCATTTTTCTTTTGCCTATTCCCTTAATATATTCTGGATAGCACAGAAGTAAGAATACAACTTCATATAGATTTTTTTAATATCCAGTTTATTCTGGGAATCTGAAAGTCATGGATTCCCCACTGTTTCAGTAGTGATCATATTCAAGTTATATTTTCAGATGAGCACATAAGATGAAATTTATTTACCAAAGTGCTGAGACTATTTCTAAATGACCATCTTCTACTTTGTCTGCCAGCCCAGGAAAGAAAGTAAGACAGTTCCTGCCCCAGGAATTCTGTTTAGTTCAACAGACGTGGGACACCCAAACTGTGCTAAGTGCTGTGTTTGACAAAAAGATCCATAGAATTCCACATGGTAACCTTGGACACAGAGGGAGATGTTCTGGGAGTTGACGGTGAGATGTAGAACACAATCTGTTACTCAGCTAAGTGAGAGCCTATTAAATATTTTATAATTTGATGTTAAATGAAGGAGCGTGCTCAGCCACTCAGTTGTGTCCGCCTCTTTGAGACCCTGTGGACTGTAGATTGCCAGTCTCCTCTGTCCACGGGAGTCTCCAGACAAGAATACTGGAGTGGGTTGCCATTTCCTCCTCCAGGGAATCTTCCCAACCCAGGGATTGAACCGGTGTCTCCTGTGTCTCCCGCATTGGCAGGCAGATTCTTTACTGCTGAGCCACCTGGGAAGTCCAAATGAAGAAGTATCCAATATTTTAAAAACATGGGCTTTCTTTTTAGGACAGTGGAGCTTTAACTTCTTCCTCAGCTAGCACCTCTCTGTTAAAATTTTGATCCTTCCTCCCGTGCTCTTTTTCTTTTCCAATCTTTTCTCTGCACTTCCACAGGTACCAGTGCCTCGGTATGTTTTGAGAAACTGTCCCCCCAACTTTCAGACTATGTAAATGTAGTGAGCTTGATCTCCCCCACCACCTTGTGCCAATTCTGGGTTGAGCTTTGCTATTGTTTAGTCGCTAAGTTGTGTCTGACCCTTTTGCAACTGCATGGACTGTAGCCTGCGAGGCTCCTCTGTCAATGAGAATTCCCAGACAAGAGTACTGGAGGGGGTTGCCATTTCCTTCTCCAGGGGATCCTCTTGATTCAGAGGTTGAAGCTGAGTCTCCTACATTGGCAGGAGGGTCCTTCACCACTGAGCCACCTGGGAATCTCCAAGCTTTGATGAGTGAAGTTCATCTTGCTGACCATTGAGGTTGGTGAGGGAGTGGGTACTTGGTCCAAGCAAAGACAAAGGCACTAAATTTAGAGACTTTTCCTTGGACAATGTAGAACAAGAAGTAATTTTCTGCTAAATTAAGAGGTTCTAAGGAGGTCTGAATTTGCTGAGTGGTCACCCACTGAGGAAAACTGCCTAGCAGAGAAGTGAAGACAACAGGGTGAAGAAAGACTGTGTAGAGGTATGAGGAAGTCCTTGGACACAAGCTCTGCCAGTTCCATCCCTGTGTTTTATTTTTCTCTGTAAATTTGAGAGAAATTTGAGTATATTTGAGTATAGCTGATTTACAATGTTGTGTTAGTCTTTAATGTGTACAGCAAAGTGTTTCAATTGTGTGTGCATCAGTTCAGTTCAGTTGCTCAGTCCTGTCTGACTCTTTGTGACCCCATGAACTACAGCATACCAGGCTTACCTTTCCATCACCAAAACCTGGAGCTTGCTCAAACTCGTCCTTTGAGTCAGTGATGCCATCCAACCATATCATCGTCTGTCATTCCCTTTCCCAGAATCAGGGTCTTTTCCAATGAGTCAGTTCTTTGCATTGGGTGGCCAAAGTATTGGAGATTCAGCCTCACCATCAGTCCTTCCAAGGAATATTCAGGATTGACCTGCTTTAGGATTGACTGGATCTCCTTGCAGTCCAAGGGACTCTCAAGAATCTTTCCAACATCACAGTTCAAAAGCATCAATTCTTCAGTGCTCAGCTTTCTTTATATTCAAACTGTCACATCCATACATAACTACGAGAAGAACCATAGCTTGACTCAGTTCAGTTCAGTTCAGTCACTCAGTCACGTCCGACTCTTTGCGACCCCATGAATCACAGCACGCCAGGCCTCCCTGTCCATCACCAACTCCCGGAGTTTACTCAAACTCATGCCCATCTAGTTGATGATGCTATCCAGCCATCTCATCCTCTGTCGTCCCCTTCTCCTCCTGCCACCAATCCCTCCCAGCATCAGGGTCTTTTCCAATGAGTCAGCTCTTCTCATGAGGTGGCCAAAGTTTGAACTAGACAGACCTTAATGCATAAGTAATGTCTGTGCTTTTTAAAATGCTTTCTAGGTTGGTCATAGCTTTTCTTCCAAGGAGCAAGCATCTTTTAATTTCATGGCTGCAGTCACCATCTGCAGTGATTTTGGGGCCCAAGAAAATAAAGTGTGTCACTGTTTCCATTGTTTCCCTATCTATTTGCCATGAAGTGATAGGACCAGATGTCATGATCTTAGTTGTTTTCATGTGAATTTTAAGCCAATTTTTTCACACTCCTCTTTCACTTTCATTAAGAGGCTTTTCAATTCTTTGCTTTCTGTCATAAGGGTAGTGTCATCTGCATATGTAAGGTTATTGATATTTCTCCTGGAAATCTTGATTCCAGCTTGTGCTTCATCCAGCCTGGTGTTTCACATGATGTACTCTGCATATAAGTTAAATAAGCAGGGTGACAATATACAGCCTTGATGTACTCCTTTCCCAATTTGGAACCAGTCTGTTGTTCCATGTCCAGTTCTAACTTTTGCTTCTTGATCTGCATACAGATTTCTCAGGAGGCAGGTCAGGTGGTCTGGCATTCCCATCTCTTTAAGAAATTTCCACAATTTGTTGTGATCCACACAGTCAAAGGCTTTGACATAGTCAGTAAAGCAGAAGTAGATGATTTTCTGGAATTCTTTTGCTTTTTCTGGTTCCTCTGCCTTTTCTAAATTCAGCTTGAACATCTGGAAGATCTCGGTTCACATACTGTTGAAGCCTCGCTTGGAGAATTATATTTTATATATAATTTTATATGCACATATATAGTTTTAAGGGGGCTTTGCTAGTGGCTCTGAGGTAAAGAATCTGCCTGTTCGATCCCTGGGTCAGGAATTTCCCCTGGAGGAGGGCATGGCAACTCACTCTAGTACTCTTGCCTGGAGACACCCATGGACAGAGGAGCCTGGCAGCCTACAGTTGATAGGGTCGCATAGACAGACATGCCTGAAGTGACTGAGCAGCAGCATATACACTTTATATATGTGTATATATAAAATAGACACACATATGGAGTGTATAACACTTTTTTTCAGAGTCTTTTCTACTATCAGTTATTATAAAATATTGAATACAGTTCCCTGTGCAACACAGTAGATCTTTGTTCTTACCTCATATACAGTTGTCTGTATCTTCTAATCCCAAACTCCTAATGTATCACCATACTTTCTCCTTTGGTAACCATAAATTTGTCTTGTCTGTGAGTCTGTTTATGTTTTGTAAATAAATTCACTTGCATCATTATTTAGAGTCCACATATGTGTTATGCTATGTGTATTTCTCTGCCTGACTTTGCTTAGTATAATAGTCTCTAAGTCCATCCATGTTGTTGCAAATGGTATGATTTCATTCATTTTTATGACTGAATAATATTCCATTTTGTGTATGTGTGTTTATACTACATCTTCTTTATCCATTCATCTCTCAATGGACACAGGTTATTTCCATGTACTGGCTATTGTAAATCATGCTTCTGTGAACACTGGGGTGCATGTATCTTTTTGAATTTGAGTTTCTACCTTTTCCAGATATATGCCCAGAAGTGCGATTGCTGGATAGTACAATAAGTCTATGTTTAGTTTTTTAAGGAACTTCCATGCCCAGCACAGTATTTTCTATTCCATTTGATAGGAAACTCTTTTAGGAGTGTAAATTGGGTTTCTGTATTTGTGTACAAAAGGGTCCTGACAAATACATGGAAGTGATAAGACTATAGTGAGTAAAGTGCCAGGGGTGGTGGTTAAGAATCTATAATTACTGCTATTTCAATTTTTTTTATATAAGGTTTTTCTAAGCAGAGTTATTTGTAAACAAGTTTTTCTACAAAACTAATGATTCTCTGAAAAACAGCTTGTTGAAGAGCATTACTAATTATATCAATCTCTTGGGGCTACATGTTTTTAAAAATCTCAGAGAAATCTTGCAGAGAAACCTAGTGACAATGTTTGAAAGCAGTGTCCCCAATTTTACTTGCCTATTATCACCACTTCTCCTCATAAACTTCTATTTTGAGAAATACTGTTTTACAATTTATGTTCTTCAATTCCACCTGAAGGAAGATTCTAGGTCACAAGTTAGGGATAATATTTAAGCATTTTGTGGCCTTAAGGTTTGATTCCTTGATTAAGAAAAATGGAAAAGAAATCTCTCAGAATCACCTAGACAACCTCTTTCTTCATAAAGTCTAAGCCTTGTTAATATATTTTGCTGAACTTTGGGAACGGATGTCATTACTGTTCAGATTTGTGACATATTAAAGATGACTTTTATTCTGGATAATGAACATGGTGCTACATAAAGTCAGCTGGAAAGGTGAAGTTCATCACAAAAGTGTCTGAAAGATTCCAGTCAGCCTTTGGCTTACTTCTAATATCAGAGTTTCAAGCCACATTTTGAAAAATAGTATAATTTTTTTATCATCATTGGAACAATTCATGTTTTAAAACAGTTTAATTATATTTTCAACTTATTTCACAATGAGCCTGGTATAAAGGAGGCAGAAAGTCATCATGGAATTAGAACATTTATCCTAATTTATCTGTTTTTCATGTTTCCTATATATATATAGTGCTGAAAAAGGAAAGAAAATAAAATAATTATAATCAACTGTATTGGGAACTGTGCCATATTTGCCCTTTTATTTGACAGTGGGTTATATAAGAGATTTCAAACATGGTATGAGCCTGGCAAGAAAAATGATAGAAAGATTATAAACAATACAGTATCATTTTATAATTCAATCATTAACAAATTATTGTCAAAGTCCTTTTGCCTCAGAGGTATACTAAATAATCACTATCAGATTCCTAAGGAAACTGCAGGAGTTCCATGATCAGTCAGTTTTCAGAATTTGAGTGTGATTCTCATTTCTCCTTCTTTCTCCTTATCAATAAGGTCTACTTTGATTGCTATGAATAAAACTGAAATATCTCCCATCTTCTTCATGCTCTGATCTCTATTCTCAGCTCCACTTTTATTCAGAAGGCATTTATCATTGCATAACATGCTAAATAGCTTACTTGTTTATTATGATGTTTATCCAGAGTACAAGCACTACAATATAGGCTTGGACAATTTTGTGTGTTGTTTATTGTTGTATGCCAAGTATCTAGAACAGAGCTTGACTCATAGTAAGTGTTAAGAAGGACTTGATGCTTAAATGAAGGAATGAACAGACAACATTATAGAAATCCTTCTCCAGCATTTCTTGCCTTCATGATTTCTAGAATCATCTGACACAAATGCTACTTTGCACTTCAATCAAATTGTGCTTGTGGAATAATGTCAGAGGCCCATAGAAAGCTGGAATATCTTCTTCAACAATGTCTAAATTAAAACAGTAGTAGTCTTCTGCCATTAGTGGGCTTCCCCTGCTTCTTTCTTTTGTCCTTCTCGCCCCTTTTTTTAAGGTGAAAACCTTCCTTGCGCGCCCCCCCACCCCCCCGCAAGGGAGGTGGGTAATTATAAAACTGAAATACCTATGGGAAGAATAACAGTCCGTGCCTAACATTGTAATGAGATCACTACCTGTCATTTCTGTTGTTACCACTTGGGTCCAGGTCAGAGGCATCTCCTCCTGGGGTCCTCTGGGGTTCTTGGAATATCCTTTTAACTGGGCTCTCAGCTTTACTGCTTCTACTCTTTAAGTCACTTCTTAGCACGACAACAGAATGAAAATGTGGAAGTGAAAGTCGCTCAGTCTGTCCGACTCTATAACAGTCTAAGGAATTCTCCAGGCCAGAGTACTGGACTGGGCAGCCTTTTTCTTTTCCAGGGGATCTTCCCAACCCAAGGGTCAAACCCAGGTCTCCTGCATTGCAGGAGGATTCTTTACCAGCTGAGTCACAGGGAAGCCCAAGTTACCACTCTGAAGTCGCTTCTTAGCACAACAACAGAATAATCCTGTTAAAAATTATAACAGATACCAAGTCTCTTGTGCTCAAAACCTCCAACTGCTCCCTTATTTCTCTCATTTTTCAAAGTCTGAGCCTACATAGCCCTATATGACATGCAACTGAATCTCTTACCTGCTCCCTGCTCACCTTGACCTCCTACTATCCCTTGTACACATCTTAGGATGTTGGCCTCATCTATTTCCTCTCTGCTCTTTATCCAGGTATCCTCATGGCTAGCTCATTGCCTCTTTCACAAGTTTATTTACACACTGCTTGCTCATTGAGTCCTACACTATACCAGGGCTTCTCTGGTGGTTCAGACAGTAAAGAATCTGCCTGTAATGCAGGAGACCCAGGTTTGATGACTGGGTCAGGAAAATCCCCTGGAGAAGGAATGGCTACTCACTCCAGTATTCCTGCCTGGAGAATTCCATGGACAGAGGAGCATGGTGTGCTACATACAGCCCACAGGGTTGCAAAAAGTCAGACATGACCGAGTGACTAACGCCCTTACTACACTTTAAAAAATTGTAACTCCCTTATTACTCTGAAAGCCTCTTACCCTGCCATAGTTTTTAAAAAGTCTTCTCCATAGAACTTCTGTCAACTTTAACATAATAGAGAATGTACTTATTGATTAAGTTTACAATTTATTGCCTGTCTCTTCCTACCAGGATGTCTATTCCATGCGGGCAGAGATCTTTGTTTGTTGGAGTACATATGTACCGCAAATACCTAGGACAGTCCCTGACACATAGCAGAAATTCCAATCATCTTCTTAGCATGAATGAATATATAAGGCTTTCATCTTTGAGGAACAGGAAAATACTTGCCAAGAATAGAAGTCTCAGATGCCTCACAAAGATGACAATGACAGAAAGAAACCATATAGGGTTAAGGGACTGTATTACACCTGGCCTGTAAGCAGAACTTGGGGCCAGTGTGGAAGAAATTGATTTCGATTCTGAGCTTTTGATATGATCATTTGATCACTCGCAACTTTATTCTACCAATTTCCCTATCACCTAGAAAGAAAATGGACTGTAGCAGGCTTATGCTCATGCAAACTCCCTGAAAGGCATGGTTAGGATCTAGCCAGTGTTAGGTAGTCTTGTTCCCTGCTGGGACTCTTTCAATTCCACTGTCTTGAAAACACTCAAATGCCCTTCAATTACTGCCTCGTGCTGATGACCTTTCTCTCAAAGTACACCCGTAAGACAATTGTAGAGAGATTATCAGAAGGCTTTCTGTATTAGCACTATGCTATTGACTGGAAACGGAGAGTTCTGGAGTAAGAGAAAGACTTTTTGTTTCATGAATATTTATAATGCCTGAATTTTTGTGAGGTATTTGGATTACTTTAAAAAATTGTCAACATATATTGTGGTGAACTCAATAGCTGATATGTATATCTTGCAAAAATTAATTACTGAATTATAAAAAACAAAACAACATAAAACCTAAAGCTGTTATATTATTCAGTCTTATGTCATGAACCCTAAAGAGAGGATCATGATATATCCTGTATATGTACATATATAGAGAGAGAATTCTCATCTTAAAAATAGACTTTGTCCTAAAACTTATTTACACTTCAGTTCCTAGGAACATGAAATGTATTCTTCCCTTTAGAATTAGTTTTGAACAGGTGGTCTAATTCTGTTATACTCTCTATGTAACTTACAAACATACTCACATATTTATGGAGAAAAATGCTAATACATTTTCTAAGCACTGCATATTAGCCACATTTCAATGATAGGAAGTCTTTCAGAGTTCCAATATGGAATGTTCAAACTACACCTGCCTGCCTTCATTACTATAAAAGGGATGGTGTGGTTATCTTTTTATCTGGCTCTTGCTGCTGGGGATAAGAAGGCATCTAAGAGCTCCAGTTTACCTGAAACGATGCTTCCTGGGCAAGAGGAAAGAACTCTGGAGTTGAGGCAGAGAATCCAGGAAGGCAGCAGAATGAGTGGCAAAATTCAGCTCTGTGAATTTGAAAGGGATGAGAACCAGAGAGGCGGGGCCTGGGAAACTCAGTTAGGAGCTCCGGCCAATGGCGTTCGCCTTCCTCGACCCTTTATTTCCTTTGTTTTCACTGCCTCTCGGTGAGTGCTGTGCTTCGTTGGGAGCAATTCTTTTTTTTTTTTTTTTTTTTAATTAGTTGGAGGCTAATTACTTCACAGCATTTCAGTGGGTTTTGTCATACATTGACATGAATCAGCCATAGAGTTACACGTGAACTCTGTGGGAGAAGGTGAGGGTGGGATGTTCGGAAAGAACAGCATGTGTATTATCTATGGTGAAACAGATCACCAGCCCAGGTGGGATGCAGGAGACAAGTGCTCGGGCCTGGTGCACTGGGAAGACCCAGAGGAATCGGGTGGAGAGGGAGGTGGGAGGGGGGATTGGGATGGGGAGCAATTCTAAGAGTGGGCAGAGGGGGGAAAACAGCAGCCCTAGCAGCCCTTTGAGCCAGCAGTATGGATTTCCGTTGCGCTTCCCTCCGGACTTCTCTTGCTAAGAGGGAGAGATTCATTCAAGATTGTTCAGAATGGGGGTGGGAGGCGAGAACTGAGCAGGCTTTCTTTTCCACTTTTCTCATTTACTTCTGCCAGGTGCAGCTGCCAGCTTGGAATTTATAACACACTTAACCCAAGGCTAGAAAGCAAGAAGGGGGAAGAGAGTGAGAACCAGGGGCGGGGATGCTGCTTAAGAGGGGAAACAGGGAAGGGACTCAGCTCCCACTGCTTGAGCGAGTGTGCAGAAAATTGTCCTTCTTCATCAGTCTGCCGTGTCCTGTGAGACCCTAATACTAACACCTTCACAGTCTTCCCAGCATGGAGAGAGAAAGATGATGAGTAAGAAGGATAATAATACTTTTATAATTTTTTTTAATAATTATTGTAGCTAAATGTGTTGAATATTATTTACTTGGCATTTTTCTATATTTTTCTTTTTATATATTAACTTGTTTAACCTTCATAATGACACTGTAGCATAGACATTTATTGTTATCTTCACTTAATGGGTGAGGAAACAGAAGTACAGAGAGGTTACATAATTTGCCCAAGGTTTTATAGGTGACTTAGCAGGTGCAGCTGCTTATCTGTATTCAATATACTTAAAAGGGTCAAAGGAAAATCAAAGACTGCTAATATTACATGTCTGCAGGTATGAGTAGATTCTAACACATGAACTAAGCAGCTCTTTTGTAGGAATGCTATTTTACATGCAAATAAAGTAATACTAGAAAGAAATATGCTTGTAAGTTGAGATGGGGTCACTTTTCATAATTTTTTTAAAAAGCATAAAACATAATGAAGAAAAACTGAGTCACCTATGAAATTGTAAATATGAATTAATAAAACCTGGGAAAATATTCTTTGACAATTTTCCAATAGACTTTTATACTTAGCAACAACTTGGGGAAATTTATGGAATCTTACTGCTTGAATGATTCAAAATTGGGAGAGTGTGATCAAGATGAGATAATGGTTTTTCTATATTTCATTTTCTTTGAACATTGGTGGAAACAATTTCCCTATCTTGTGTTTGGTTGCATTGATTTGTATTTTACTGTTTTTATTTTGAATATTGTTACTTTTATTGAGAGACTGTCAAGTGCTATTTTATTTATCTTTTTCAAAAACTTTTTTGGAGTATAGTTGGTTCATGATGTTGTGTTAGTTTCTATTATACAGCTAAATGAATCAGCTATATGTGTACATATAACCCCTCTTTTTAAAAAAATTTCCTATCTTTTTAGGTCACTACAGAGTATTTATGAATAGAGTTCCCTGTGCTATGCAGTAGGTTCTCATTGGCTTATCTTTTTCTTTTTTTCACATAGTTACAATTGTGTACATATGTAAATCATGATCTTCCGATTGGTTCAAGCCCGCTTTCCCTCTTGGTATCCAAATGTTTGTTCTCTTCAACTGTGTCTTTATTTTTGCTTTGGGAATAAGATTGTCTATATAATTTTTTTTCCAGATTCCACACATATACAATATTTGTACAATTAATTAATATACAATATTTGATTTTCTTTTTCTGACTTGCTTCACTGTGTATGACAGTCTCTAGATCCATTCATGTCTTTACAAATGATCCAATTCCATTCCTTTCTATGGCTGAGTAATATTCCATTGTTATATATGCCACATTCTCTTTTCCATTGGTCTGTAGATGGACACTTAGGTTGTTTAAAGTCCTGGTTATTATAAACAATGTTGCAATGAGCATTGGGGTACATGTGTATTTTTGTTTTAATATTTTATGATGTATTACTTAGGTGTTAAAAGCTAATCACTTTTTAAATACAGCATTAAAAATAAGAGGAGATATTATAATACTTAGATTACCTCTGCAGTTCACAATTGCAGATTAGGATTAAAATATATTAAAATAATAGAAATCATTAATGGAATTTAGTGAGTTTATAAAAATCACATGGAATGTAAGTTACTGTATTATAAAATAAGATATGACTGTAATTTGTTTGATGGAAAAAGAGAGATAATAAAAAATATTTATTATGTAAACAACTGTACCAGAAATTAGATGCTTGCTCCCTGTGGTAAATTTTCCTGATCTTTCTGGACCATCTGTTTTGCTTCAGTTCAGTTCAGTCACTCAGTCATGTCTGACTCTTTGCAACCCCATGGGCTGCAGCACATCAGGATTCCCTTTCGACCACCAACTCCCGAAGCTTGCTCAAACTCATCCATCGAGTTGCTGATGCCATCCAACCATCTAATCCTCTGTTGTCCCCTTCTCCTCCTGCCTTCAATCTTTCCCAGCATCAGGGTCTTTTCCAGTGAGTCAGTTCCTTGCATGTGGTATCCAAAGTTTTGGAGTTTCAGCTTCAGCATCAATCCTTCCAATGAATATTCAGGACTGATTTCCTTTAGGATTTACTGGTTTGATCTTTGTGCAGTCTAAGGGACTCTCAAGAGTCTTCTCCAACACTATGGTTTAAAAGCATCAATTCTTTGGCACCCAGCTTTCTTTATAGTCCAATTGTCATATCCACACATGACTAATGGAAAAACCATAGCTTTGACTAGATGAACCTTTGTCGGCAAAGTAGTGTCTCTCCTTTTTAATATGCGGACTAGGTTGGTCATAGCTTTGCTTCCAAGGAGCAAGCATCTTTTAATTTCATGGCTGTAGTCACCACCTGCAATGATTTTGGAGCCCAAGGAAATAAAGTCTGTCTCTGTTTTCGTTGTTTCCCCATCTATTTGGCATGAAGTGATGGGACTGGATGCCATGATCTAGGTTTTTTGAATGTTGAGTTTTAAGCCAACTTTTTCACTCTCCTCTTTGCTTTCATCAAAAGGCTCTTCATTTCTTCTTCGCTTTCTTCCATAAGGGTGGTGTCATCTGCATATCTGAGGTTATTGATATATCTCCTGCAATCTTGATTCCAGCTTGTGCTTCAACCAGCCCAGCATTTCATATGGTATAGTCTGTATATAAGTTAAATAAGCCAGCTGAGGATATACAGCCCTGACGTACTGCTTTCCCAATTTAGGACCAGTCTATTGTTCCATATCCAGTTCTAACTGTTTCTGCTTGACCTACATACAAATTTCTCAGGAGACATATAAGGTGGTCTGGTACTCCCACCTCTTTAATAATTTTCCATAGTTGGCTGTGATGCAAAGGCAAAGGCTTTGGTGTAGTCAATAAAGCAGAAGTAGATGTGTTTCTGGAACTCTCTTGCTTTTTTGATGATCCAACAGATGTTGACAATTTGATCTCTGGTTCCTCTGCCTTTTCTAAATCTAGCCTTAACATCTGGAAGTTCATGGTTCATATACTTTTGAAGCCTTGCTTGGAAAATATTGAGCATTACTTTCCTAGCATGTGTTCAGTTCAGTCACTCAGTCGTATCTGACTCTTTGCAACCCCATGAACCGCAGCACACCAGGCCTCCCTGTCCATCACCAACTCCCAGAGTTTACTCAAACTCATGTCACTGAGTCAGTGATGCCATCTAACCATCTCATTGTCTGTTGTCCCCTTCTCCTCCAGCCTTCAATCTTTCCCAACATCAGAGTCTTTTCAAATGAGTCAGCTCTTTGCATCAGGTGACCAAAATATTGGAGTTTCAGCTTCAACATCAGTCCTTCCAATGAACACCAGGGACTGATCTCTTTTAGGATGGACTGGTTGGATCTCCTTGCAGTCCAAGTGACTCTCAAGAGTCTTCTTCAACACCACAGTTCAAAAACATCAATTCTTCTGTGCTCAGCTTTCTTTGTAGTCCAACTCTCCCATCCATACATGATGGTAGGAAAAACCATAGCCCTAACCATGGACCTTTGTTGGCAAAGTAATGTCTCTGCTTTTTAATATGCTGTCTAGGTTGTGAGATGAGTGCAATTATGAGGTACTTTGAACATTCTTTGGCATTGCTTTCTTTGGAATTGGAATGAAAACTGAGCTTTTCCAGTCCTGTGGCCACTGCTGAGTTTTCCAAATTTGCTGGGATATTGAGTGCAGCACTTTAACAGCATTGTCTTTTAGGATTTGAGATAGCTCAACTTAGATTCCATCACCACCACTAGCTTTGTTCGTAGTGATGCTTCCTAAGGAACACTTGATTGCATATTCCAGGATGTCTGGCTCTAGGTGAGTGATAACACCATTGTGGTTAAATGGTTCATGAAGATCTTTTTTGTATAGTTCTTCTGTGTATTCGTGCTACCTCTTCTTAATATTTGCTGCTTCTGATAGGTCCATACCATTTCTGTTCTTTATTATGCCTGTCTTTACATGAAATATTCCCTTGGTATCTTTAATTTTCTTGAAGTGATCACTAGTCTTCCCCATTCTATTGTTTTCCTCTATGTCTTTGCATTGATCACTGAGGAAGGCTTTCTTATGTCTCCTTGCTATTCTTTGGAACTCTGCACTCAACTGGGAATATCTTTCTGTTTCTCCTTTGCCTTTAGCTTCTCTTCTTCTCTCAGCTATTTTAAGGCCTCCTCAGACATCCATTTTGCCTTTTTGCATTTCTTGTTCTTGGAGATGGTCTTGATAACTCCCTCTGGTACAATGTCACAAATCTCAATTCATAGATCTTCAGGCACTCTGTCTATCAGATCTAATCCCTTGAATTTATTTGTCACTTTCATTGTATAATCATAAGGGATTTAAATTAGGTCATACCTGAATGGTCTAGTGATTTTCCCTATTTTCTTCAATTTAAGTCTGAATTTGGCAATAAGGAGTTCATGATCTGAGCCACAGTCAGCTCCCGGTATTGTTTTTGCTGACTGTATAGAGCTTCTTCATCATTGGCTGCAAAGAGTGTAATCGGTTTGATTTTGTTATTTACCATCTGGTGATGTCCGTGTGTAGAGTCTTCTCTTGTGTGTTTGCTGTGACGAGTGTATTCTCTTGGCAAAACTCTGTTTAGCCTTTGACCTGCTTCGCTTTGTACTCAAAGCCCAAATTTGCCTGTTGGTCCAGGTATCTCCTGACTTCCTACTTTTGCATTCCAGTCCCCTATAATGAAAAAGACATCGTTTTTGGGTGTTAGTTCTCGAACGTCTTGTAGATCTTCATAGAACCATTCAACTTCAGCTTCATAAGCATTACTGGTCAGAGTATAGGCTTGGAAACTGTGGTATTGAGTGGTTTGCCTTGGAAATGAACAGAGATCATTTTATTGTTTTTGAGATTGCACCAAAGTACTGTATTTCAGATTCTTTTGTTGACTATGATGGCTATTTCATTTCTTCTAAGGGATTCTTGCCCACAGTAGTAGATATAATGGTCAACTGAATTAAATTCACCCATTCCAGTCTGTTTTAGTTCATTGATTCCTAAAATGTCAATGTTCACTCTTACCATCTCCTGTTTGATCGCTTCTAATTTACCTTGATTCATGGACCTAACATTCCAGGTTCCTATGCAATAGTGTTCTTTACAGTATTGGATTTTACTTCCATCACCAGTCACATCCACAACTTGTCATTGTTTTTGCTTTGGCTCTGTCTCTTCATCCTTTCTGGAGTTTTTCCTCCCTCTTCTCCAGTAGCATGTTGGGCACCTACAGATCTGAGGAATTCATCTTTCAGTGTCATATCTTTTTGCCTTTTCATACTGTCCATACAGTTTTTCTTGGGAAAATGTTAATAATGATGATTCTAATGATACTTTCTACTGAGCATCAACCACTCAAGAAGTAGTATGAAATACTGCCATTGACTCCCACCACCATCTTTGGCCTCAAAGATAAAAACTGTGGACAATACCATCCACTAACTTTTCTGCTACTTACCTAAACATCACTTTACATTCTAAAAATTCCCTTGTTAACATTAGAGAATCAATATAAGTAAATTTAGTATTAATGTTTATTGTTGTATGCTTTTGTCCTATGCTAGTCATGTTTAAAATAGTCACAAAAGTAAGTGAAAATATATTAACTCTGTAAATTTTTGACCACTAGAGGAATCTGGAGGTTTTGCCTGAATTGTTGAAGACAGGAATGTTTACCTAAAAATTCAAATTTATCTTGTAATGTACAACCTCAGATATGCAGATGACACCACCCTTATGGCAGAAAGTGAAGAAGAACTAAAGAGCCTCTTGATGAAAGTGAAAGAGGAGAGTGAAAAAGTTGGCTTAAAGCTGAACATTCAGAAAACTAAGATCATGGCAACTGGTCCCATCACCTCATGGGAAATAGATGGGGAGACAGTGGAAACAGTGTCAGACTTTATTTTTGGGGGCTCCAAAATCACTGCAGATGGTGACTGCAGCCATGAAATTAAAAGACACTTGCTCCTTGGAAGAAAATCTATGACCAACTGAGACAGCATATTAAAAGGTAGAGACATTGCTTTGCCAACAAAGGTCCATCTAGTCAAAGCTATGGTTTTTCCATTAGTCATGTATGGATGTGAGAGTTGGACTATAAAGAAAGCTGAACACCAAAGAACTGATTCTTTTGAACCATGGTGTTGGAGAAGACTCTTGAGAGTCCCTTGGACTGCACAGAGATCAAACCAGTAAATCTTCAAGGAAATCAGTCCTGAATATTCATCGGAAGGACTGATGCTGAAGCTGAAACTCCAATACTCTGGCTACCTGATGGGAAGAACTGACTCATTGGAAAAGCCCCTGATGCTGGGAAAGATTGAAAGCAAGAGGAGAAGGGGGCGATACAGGATGACATGGTTGGATGGCATCAGCAACTCTATGGACATATGGAGTTTGAGCAAGCTCCAGGAGTTGGTGAGGACAGGGAAGCTTCTCATGCTGTAGTCCATAGGGTCATGAAGAGACAGGATTGAGTGACTGAACTGAATACAACTGATGTCACATACAATTAACAAGTTTATCTGGGGAGGAAAGATTTGAGCAATATGACTTTGCCAGTGGAGGGAAAGGGCACTGGCTAATGAGTGAATATGCCAAAATAAGAAAGAAGAAGAAAGGAAAATATTTTTAAAAGGCCTAGTCTTTTTTTTTTTTTTCTTTCTTTCTTTTTTTTCAATGGGAACGGTCTCATCTAGGCTAGGTGAAAACATCTTTTCCTGGTTTAGGCAAATTTGGGGTCTATAGCTTGTGAATTTTGGAGCTCTGCTTTAGTTTGAAATAGTCATGATGATTTCATACTCTTGGCAGACTGGCCTTGGGTATGGAGAATACCAAATATGGAAAGCTATTGAACCACCTCCATTTTCACTGCAAATTACAGGCACATAGGCTTCTGATTTATGACTTGGGTACAGACATTGAAATATACATTATGGCCAAGTGGATTTTCTCTAGGATTCTGGTATTCCAAAGAGTGAAAAAATTTTTGAGAAAGTACCCTTTGTGAAGACTTTTTAAATAAGAAGAGTTTCCTAAAATTAGTTTGAAGTGAGAAGTATATAACCAAAAGATGAGCATGACGTTATCACACTTCTACATATTTGTGATTGGCAAAACCTTCTGAAGAGTGGCAGTATTTAACAACTCTATTTTTATTAATCCTTATAGTTCCATAAAGATCTTCATTCCAGACTCTCTCCAAATGGATATGGAAAATGCATATTGCTAACATATTTGAAGTTTATAAAAACTGAGGAATATTTTAATGTAGAACACTAAGAAATCATCATGTAAATTTCTTTATAAAGACATACATTTAAATATATAAACTATGACACTGGTTTCTTTAATGGAACGAATCATTCACAAGACCATTTTTCAGACTGGGAAAGGAATCACAGATTTGTAAATCCAATGTTCCTGCCAGTAGAGCTAAAACCTCAAAATAATGATATGGTGATAACTTTCTCAGTGTCTGGTAAGTTCAGTTGGAGTCAGAAGCAGAATGTTTATACCTTAAAAATTTATGAAGAAGCTGTAGGTGCAAACTCATGTTCAAATGATGCTCTACTTAACAAATTCTTATGTGATAAACCCAGTAAGGGCAAAAAAGAAAAAAAAAATAATGTGGAAAGAACACAAAATGTCTGTATTTCACATTTAGCAAATTTAACTGTCTTCTCCAGATTTGCACCAGATTGGTCCACTGAGACGCCAAAGAAGGTATTATGCCCTACATTTTAGCACATTCAGTGAAGAGGAAAAGAATGACAAATATTTTGAAAAGGCTAACAAGATTTAATTATATTCATGGTATTTAGCTTGCTTTAGAAAAGGAAAGAATTTTTTTTTAATTCTTTCACTTTAGAACTTTTTATACAAAATAGGTAACTAATGAGAACTGACAGTATAGCATAAAGAACTCTATTCAATGCTAAATGGGAAGGAAATCCAAAAAAGAGGGTTATCCGTGTATACATATAGCTGATTCTTTTTGCTATACAGCAAGCAGAATATCGTAAAGCAACTATACTCTAATTTAAAAACACACACACATTTTTTTTGTTTGTTTGTTTTTTCTGACAGAGAAGAAAATAATGAGCTTATTCCAAGTGACTAAAATGTGCCATTGGATTACTGTTTGCACCTGATACTGAATAATTCACAAAGGACATTCTTTATGTTGGTGATTCCTTTTCTCTTTGTTTGGAATAATGTTAAGTCTCTTGATTTATTGTTTGTTCAAACACAAGTGTTTTAAATCCATTGTACCTGTAGACATACACTAATTTAGGTTGATTTAAATTTGTAAAAGCTGAAAATTCTTAAAACTATGGCTGGAGTTCCCTTTTATTCCCCTTTGTTCTAGAAGCTCTTCTCATTAAAAGACCAGGCAATGATGTCTGGGTTTCAGCCTTTTCTACCTAGAGCTTGCAGACTGTGTCATCTCTTCAGAGGGACAGTGTGTTACACTCAGGCTACAAAATCAAAACAGACTGTGACTGATTCCTTCCAGGACATTCTCCCATCACCAGAAACTGCTCTTTCATATGGAAACAGAAACTATTTTGTTCAATTAGGTTAGGACTTACAAACATAGTCAAAGTGGACATAGCCATTGCTTTAGTGAGAACCTCTTCTATTCATCAGGGAACTGCTGTACCTAAGGGAAACTGAACCAAACTAGGCATGCATCTTTAGTCCCTTGATCCTTGGCCATTGCAAGATAGCATACCTTCTCTTCTGCACTTATTCTTTTCAAATTAATTTTTATTGAAGTATATTTGATTTACAATGTTGTGTTAGTTTTAGGTGTACAGCAGAGTGATTTAATTATATATGTATATTTTCAGTTATTTTTTCCATTATAGGTTATTACAAGATATTAAATAGAGTTCCCTGTGCTATACAGTTGGTCCTTGCTGCTTATCTATTTTATATATAGTAGTGTCTGTTAATCCCAAACTCCTAATTTATTCCTCTACCCTCCTTCCCCCTTTAGTAACCATGAGATTGGTTTCTATGTCTCTGAATCTCTTTCTGTTTTGTAAATAAGTTTATCTGTATCGATATTTTGATTCCACAAATGATATCATATGATAATTGTCTTTCTCTAATTTAAACAGATACATGGACCCAATGTCCACAGCAACATTCTTTACAATAGCCAAGACATGGAAGAAGCAGAAGCCTAAGTGTTCCTCAACAGATGAGTGCATAAAAAATATATTTATATATATATATATATATATATATATATATATACCTGTTATATATATATACATATATATATACCTGTTTTATATATATATATACCTGTTATATATACATATATATATAATTGAATTTTACTCAGTCATAAAAAAGAATGAAATATTGCCATTTATGGCAACATGTATGGGCCTAGAGATTATCATACTAAGTAAAGTATCAGGTAGATTAAGACAAATATTAACACTCATTCTTAAACTTCTAGGTATGTTTTCTGGCACTTCAGTCCTCATGATAAATCCCAGTGACATTGTTACCCATGAAATGAACCCTCTAAAACTCTAGATTCTCAGTTCTTTTCCCCTAAGCTTATTGACCTGCATCATTTCATGAATCTGCTTTCATAGTTATTAACAGATCTTGCTCCTTGCGATACAGCCTACACAATCTCACCTCTGAATTAAATCAGTCAACTCTGTGAGGATAAACGCCTGCCCCTCATGTTTCTCACTCAGTTTTTCCAACTTTCTTGTTCTTAAATGTCTTGGGAATCTCCAGTTTCTATCCCTTGTATATTTCCTCTCCCTCTATTCAACTCTTTCAGCATCCACTTCTCTCCTTCAGTCCACTATGTGCCAGCATCCATTAATGTCTGATGGGATTCCCTTGGCCTCTTGCCATTAAAGCCTCAGGCTCACCCACACCTGTATCCATTCTTTCCACTTTCTGTCTTTTTATACTTGAAGAGTTACTCCACCTTCTGTTCCAAGCCAGTCCCTTCATCTGATCTATGGATCCCATTTCATTCTGCTTTCTCAGGGGTATTGATCTATTGATTATGTTCCCTCTCCCTGTAGCTTCAATGTTTCCTCTCTCCTGCTCACTCTATCAGGGTTAAACATCCTCAAGTCTCTTCCATCTTAAAAATGATAGTCTTTCTGCCCCATATTCTTTTTTTATCTTGATCTTTGTCTTCCTTTTTCACAGGAAAATTCATAAAAGAGATATCACACAAGTTAACACTATTTTCTCGTCTCCTAACATTTCTCTGAAATATTTTTTATCGAAGTCACCAGAGGCATCTGTTTGATAAATTTAATGTGCTGCTTTTACAACTTAGACCCATTGGCAACATTTAACACAACTTGTTACTTACTCCTTAATAAGATACTGCTTTTTCAGGATATCTAGGATGATAATACTCTTCTGGACATTAGCTGGTTGATCTGACTGCTCCTCAGCATTTTCGCAGGTACCAACAGTGCTTTGTCTCTTAAATACTAGACTCTTCTTCTTATCCCACTTTTCCTAAATGAGCCTAATGACAGCCATAGCTTTAAAGACAAAATGGATCTTGACATTTCCCAAATAAATGTCTGATTTAGATCTCTCTCCTGAGCTCTACACCTGTGTATCTTTTCACTTATTGGACATTTTTAACTGTGTTTTGTATTGGTGCTCTCAAATCGATTCATCCAAAGGTGAATTTGTCATCTACTGTGCTAAACTTGCTTCTACTGGGGTATATATTTAAGAGAACAAGAATGCTATCCACTCAGCTTCCTATGCTAGAAATATGGGAATCATACAAGACTTTAGAACACCTTAACCCCACCTCTCTGAACAAATCTGTTACCAAAATCTGTTAATTCTGCTGCTCAAATATCTTTCAAACTTGTCCACTAGCCCTAGTTCAGTGTGAAATTGTTCTCTCATTAGAACGTAATCATGGCTTTCCCTGACTTCAGTCACTTTTCCACATTATAGCTAGAAATCTTTCCAAATTCTAGCTGATTATGCCACTATCTTACTTAAAACAGTCAATGTCTTATTGCAATTAGAAGAGTGTTCAAATACCTATCACTTATAGAACTTTCTTTTGCTCATATTTCATCGCTTTCCCTGACACCATTCTTTATGCATTAACCATATAGAATTTTCTTTATCTAAATGTTTGATCTCTTTAATGTCTGGTTCTTTGCCTGCTGTTCCCATTTTCTCTACTATTATTTCTTCCCCAGTTTCTTTACCTAGATAACTTCTGTTTATGACACAACTTAAAAACACTTTTTCTCCCTCTCTGGGAAGTCTCCTGATGCTTCTCCCTTTCACTCCTCCATCCAAATGAAGTCTCTTTCTCTTAGTTTTTGAGATAGCTAAAAGCTGTACTTTTCCATAGAAATCATATTATGTTGGAATGTAATATCTCATCATCTTCAACTTCTCTGTATTACCACTTCTACTAGAGCAGTAATTTTATCTAATTTAATCACCACTATTTTCCTACTCACCAGAACAAGACCTGTGTAATACACTTATGTTGTATAGACCAATAATTGAGTTTTCAAAAATTACAGAATGTCTGTTATATTTTAGGTTATATGATGAAAATCTGTAGAGTTAATTGTGTGCACCCAGCTCTTCAGGAGTTTATAATTGAAGTGAAAAAACAAAAAAACCAAAAAACTATACTCTTTACCTTTCCCAACAAGACAAATTTTAAAAAGTCTCACTGTGTTATTTGACCTTTAAATTCAATGAAAGTTCAAGAATAAGGAGGTAAATTAAGACAAGAAGGGAGTTTGAAATCAGATTATTTAGGGCTATGCAGCTGTATCAGTGAGGATGGTTTTAAAGCAACAGGGTATTATTCAGGTAATATTAGAACAATAACATATTAACTTGGAAAAAATATTTAAAACACATAAAATTGTTTTGGAAAAATAATAAGCCAGTATCATTCTCCTTCCATTTCCCCGAATTTGATTCATTATTTTTATTTCATCTACAGAGTTCACTGTTGTTGACAATCAGCTTTAGATATTGATATACATAATTATATTCCCTTGGAGGAATCACTATAATGGCTACATTATGGCTGACCACAGTTCAATAACACAGAGGATTTAAAGAGACACTAATAACGTTGAAACATATACATTACCATATGTAAAATAGATAACCAGTGCAGTGCGAGTTTGGTGCATGAAGCAAGGCTCCTAAAGTCAGTGCTCTGTGACAACCCAGAAGGATAGGTTAGGGAGGGAAGGGGGAGGGAGGTCCAGGATGTAGGGGAGGCAGGTATGCCTATGTGCTCTGCTTAGTCGCTCAGTCACATCCAACTCTTTGTGACTCCATGGACTGTAGCCCACCAGCTTCTTCTGTAAATACTGGAGTGGGTTATCATGCCCTCCTCCAGGGGATCATCCCCACCCAGGGATCGAACCCAGTTCTCTGCATTGCAGGTTGATTCTTTACCATCTGAGTCAACAGGGAAACCTTGTTAAATATGCCTATAGCCTCTTCATATTGATGTATGGCAAAAGCCATCACAATATTGTAAAGTAATTATGCTCCAATTAAAATAAATAAATTAAAAAAATAAATACATAAATAAAGAGACACTAAGGAAATCATCAAATTTAGACCCTTGAGAAGAGTGGTCATGTAACATCTATATCATAGAACTTTGACAGACATTGGCACAAGGTTAAATGTTTTCTGTTTGCTTCATGCTTTAAAAAGCAGTTTTGATATTGACATAATAATCTATTATTAAAAGGGATACAAAGCAGTAGATTTCTGCCATTTTAAAAACATTTTTAGATAAGTTATCTTTCCAATATTAATAATTTACTTAATCCTATATATTCTTGAGCCTCAAGCTATCTATCTGCAAAATGATGATAATGACAGTATGTACTCTGTAAGGTTACAATGAGAATAAAATGAATTAATTAGTTCTTCTCATCCTTATTTTGCTCCTTTTTATTTGTAAATAAAAAGAAACTCAACTATTTCTACAGTCTATGGATGTGAAATGAGGTACATCATGGCGAGTCCAGTCCAGGGGGTTTTATCCTGGAGTTTCTAATTGTCCCATATGGCGTCCCTAAGAGCTGTGCCGAAATACTTCAAACCCAGTGAAGGCATGCGTTTGGGAAGCTCTGAGCTTGTGAAGTCCTTAAAATTATGCCTGACAGAATAAATGTCCTATGTATTTATAATTTGGTCATATTATTTTATTATCTTGTTTCTCTGTATAAAATTTAAAATTGATCCAATTCTTTTTTTTTTCCAATTCAGAGAGGTGGTATTAATTGTGTTATATTAAGGTCTTCAGTTTCTTGAAATGAAACTAAGGGATATAATAAAAATATTAAAAAAAACAAAACTAAGGTTATTTACTATAGGGACAAGAATTAAACATTTATGTTCATATGTATTAACACACAGTCCAAAAGAAAACATGAAGAAAATAGCATCGCCAATATTCATTAAATCATGTATGATCTACTAAGATATTTAGCAAAAATAGGGCAGAGTTATATAAATTATTTGAATTATGACTTAGTTACCAATCCTTCCAGCTTTAAAATTTTTATATATTTCTCCAAAATATTCTAGTACTTCTTTTTTTAAAAATAACAATGATATGATATTAAACATCATTTTACAAATGTATTAGTTGAATAATTCTTTTTATTGATTCTATGTATATTTTCATATTTCCATTGAGATCAGATTGGATATTACCAAATAGTCATGAAATACCAGAAAGAAAAAAACAAAGAAACTTAATGGATAAGTGGATTAATAAGATATATTAGGATGATAGACACTTTTAAGCAGATGATGCAAAAATGCCTATTTTTTCTTTGTTTTTTGGCTGCACTGCAGCAAGTGGGATCTTAATTCCTCAACCAGGGATCAAACTTGCACCCCCTGCCTTGAAAGCAGGGAGCCTTAACCACTGGGCCACCAAAATGCCTTTTTAAAGTCACAGTTTACTAAAATATTTCTGGTTATTTTAAAAATGATAACATTAGAAGAAATCTATAATATATTTTGCTTTTAATAGGAGACATCTACATAGACAAAAAGCTCAATTATATTCTTCTAATCTACTACTATGGAATGAATATATTCCCTTAAAATTCAGATCTTGAAGCCCTAATGTGATGATATTTGGAGATGAGCCTTTGGGAGGTGACTAAGTCATGGAGGTGGTGTCCTTTGGTGAGACTAGTTTCCTTATGAGGGAAGCAGGGTAGCCAACTGTCTTTGCTCTCCATCTTCTGAGGCTACAACAAGAATATGATCATTCACATATCAGGATATGCCAGAACTTTGATCTTGGGCCTTGCAGGCTTCAGAACTATGAGAAATAAATGTTTGTTGTTAAACCACCCAATTTATAATATTCTTCTCTAGCATCCTGACTCACCACATATACTACAGAAGAGGGAAGAAATATGGGTTTTAGAGCTTGGCATATTCTGGATTTATCTATTGCCTGGACATTTAAACAACTAAGCAGATGTTTAGTGAGAGAGAACACGTTTTGATAGTGAATATGAATACTCACTAAAATGAACTGCATAGTGATTACAATAAAATTAGACTCCCCAAAGAGATAATCACATAATGCTCACACGCAGAAAACCTTTAACACTATTTATAACAAAAGCATCTGGCGATACCCAGATGTTCTACAGCTTCTCTCTGGTAGGAAAAAACAAGCCATAACTCAGTGGACCATTATTATAAAACATGATTTAAGTGTTTTTTCCCCTTGAATGACTATTGATTGAAATAATGCATAAATATATTCTGCAGAGTTTGTAACTCAAGTAAAAAAATAGATTATGTGTAAAAATCCTGTTAGGTATTGTAGGAGATATAGAAATGAATAAGACATTATCTTAAAAATAATTTCTGTTGTTGAATTTGTAAGATGTACAAGATGTATGAATAAAACGACATGATCTGATTGATGCATTTAATCATAAGCAAGTGCTGGTTTAGTTTAGCTTCCTGATATGAATGAAGTCTATGTGAAAGTTGCTGTCGTGTCTGATTCTTTGTAATCCCATGGACTGCAGCATGCCAGGCTTCCCTGTCCATCACCAACTCCCAGAGCTTGCTCAGAATCATGTCCATCGAGGCGGTGATGCCATCCAGTTGTCGCCTTCTCTGTTGTCCCTTTCTCCTACTGCCTTCAATCTTTCCCAGCATCAGGGTCTTTTCTGTAGAGTCAGTTCTTTGCATCACCTGGCCAAAGTATTGGAGTTTCAGCTTCAGCATCAGCCCTCCAATGAATATTCAGGACTGATTTCCTTTAGGATTGACTGGTTTGATCTTGCAATCGAAGGGATTCTCAAGAGCCTTTTCCAACACCACAGTTTCAAAAGCATCAATTCTTCAGCACTCAGCTTTCTTTATAGTTCAACTCACATCCATTCATGACTACTGGAGAAACCATAGTTTTGACTAGACGGACCTTTGCTGGCAAAGTAACTTATTGATATAAGTATGAAATACCTTATTAATGGTTTGGTCTTTTAAACTACCTCCAAACACATACCTTACAGATACATAATATTAAAAATAACAATAATAGTTAATAGTAATTATATTGCTATTTTAAATGTATATCAGTATTTAAATATATTACTAAGTAGTTTTAAGTGCTCTAATTAATTATTTACAATGATTTCAGAGATAGTTTGTGCCAGAAGCTAATCAATTTATTAAGAATTAATTTTCAGAATACTTGAATTCAAATACATTTCCCAAGTTTTATTCTTTATTTGTTAATCACACTGTACCAATAGTGTGAATATTAAATAATGGTTATAGACTAATAGGCCTGAAAAGACGAAATAGTTGGATAATTCCCAATATGCCTCTATAAGTTTCCAATAGAAATTTCTTATTAAAATATCTGTAGGTATTGGCCATGACAAAGAGAAGATTTGTATATGATAAATACTTATTGCTATAACCTTCTCTCTCACCCATTTTCTATAATAGAATTATATAATTATTCATGTGTAAAGTATGGATCTTGTAATTCAGTGATCATTCAAAAACTTATTCTGGTCAATATGTTCATGAATATATATCTATTATATGTTTGTATCTGATTCTAAGTCTATAATCTTCCCTCCAAATTCCTAAGATAATGTTAAAGGAGGAGGATAACTAAACATGTTCTGTGTAAGATGGGGCTGAGGTAATGTTCAGAGGTAATTGCCTATAATACTGTGCAAACTCATTTGAAAGCAAGTGACCTAAAATGCTGAGAAGTTGGAAGTCATTTGCATAAACAATGAGAAGATAAACACTGCCTGGAGTGGAGAATTTGATAGCTGGTATTGACAGACCAAGGTTAAAAAAAAAAAAAAAAAAGTCAGCAAGCCACTTCAAGACGAAGTAGCTTCATAAATTGAAGTCTGAGACATTGTACATCTAAATCCTGCTTACCTGCTCCTGAGTCAAGCTTTCAGACTTGTCTCCAGGATCTGTGGAAACTTGGTCTGACATCAACACTAAGCAAGTCAGGGGCACATCGCCAAATTTCTTTTGTAAAAAAGATGGCAATGAACACCGTGTAAAGGATACTGAGACCTCTTAGTTTTCCAACTAATGTTTCACTGTGTGTATGTTAGTCGCTCAGTCATGTCTGATTCTCTGTGACCCCATGGATTGTAACCTGCCAGGCTCTTCTGTCCATGGAACTCCCTAGGCAAGAATACTGGATTGGGTTGCCATTCCCTCCTCCATGGGATCTTCCTGACCCAGGGATTGAACGCGGGTCCCCTGCATTGCAGGTAGATTCTTTACCATCTGAGTTTGGGTAAAACCACATGTAAGTTAGAAAGTAAAGGAGTCTAAACTTGGATTTCAAAAGTCTAACTCAAGACACTGGTTGGAACTAGAAAAGCTTGCCATTTCTGCCCCTTCTTGGATGTTTAGAAATTCATTCTTTCCTTCTGCATTTTTGAAAATGAATAATCATGGGGAGAGTAGGGGTGATGAAAAAAAAGATGAGATTTAATACATTTAATGTATTCCCATTCTATCTTGGTACTGAGGTCTGGGGATGGCAACTGCAAATGTTTATCCTGAAGGAAGAAAATTCACTGCTCTTGCTTATGTTCTCAAATTGACAATAGCATGCATATATTAAACATGATAAAAATACATATTTATAGATATGTGTATCTTTTTACTCATGTGTGTCTTTATACACATTTTTCTTTACATATTTGAGTCCATATACACCCTCATATTGAATTTTCTTTTAATCTGACTTCTGATTAATATTTACAGTACATGAGAATCAAGCTACAAACTTTTACACTCATAACTACATCTCTTCTTGCTTCCAGAAACTTAAAAATGACAGTATTCAAAAACTGATATTACTGTGAGATCAGCATATGAAAACATAGTTTCTTTAACATATGAGATGAAAGTGTTGGACATAACTACAAATGAGCTGAGCAAAGCACTTTACTAACTGCATTGCTTTTTCTATTTATATTGTCTTAAGTTTGTTTTAGTGCATCAAGCCCAGTGCCTCAAAGATTAGGAGAAATATGGGCATTGTTTACTTTGTAGACAATTAACTAGCTTAGGTTTTTATGATTTAAAAAGTAAGATAATCTTTTTAGATATTAAAGGTATGGTGCCATGAACTCCAGAGGTAACAATGGAAAGGTTTCATGAAATCACAAATGTACTAGGTACATGGGTAAGTGTAATGTTCTGTGACTGTGATTTATTTTCAAAGCTTCCAGTATTCAGCCATTCTGGAGACTGGTATTGCAAATTCATAAGGGTACAATGGGACGTGTGTAGAAGAAACCATTTAGGAGGGGAAAAAAAAATTGCTTTCAAGTAAATTGTAATTACTATTCTGTCTTTGGGGCAATAAAGTCTTTCCTCAGACACTGTGGCGGGTTCATCAGTGCGGGCTTATTGCCCTTGTGGGCTGGAGAGGAGCAGCACTGTTTGGGTGAGTTATTGAGGGGACATCTGTGAAGTGACAGATGTCTGGCGCCTGGGCAGTGCTGGGTAAGCTCATGTTTTGTTTATGAAGCAGCTTCTCTGGGGAAAAGAAAAAAATGAAATTTCTTTTTATCTTTGCCTCAGCAGAGCCTAAAATCACACTTCTCTTTAAGTGGTACGTGATTTATATATTAACCCAAATAATTTTCCTCTTTTTCTCTTTATTGCAAAAGTAATTCCAACAGACACACTCCGTGGACTAACTCCCCTTTCTGCAGCTTGTTTACTCACTTCAAATAAAGTGTGTAGCTATGTGGATTTTTTTTAAAGGTCAGTTCTCAGGAAGATGAGGAGAGTTTAGACTCCAAATACATTTTCAGCACCTGAAACATCTGTTCTTCTCTTTCATTCCCCAAATTCAAACTAGACCCGAGGCCTTGTTTCTATGGCTTCAGTAGTTGTTGTCAGAGTTATTTCGACTACAAACAGACTTTTCAATTCTCCTGCTTTTGTGCCAGCTCCATAGTTTTAAGCCTTATCTTGGGCTTTTCTTCTTCTTCTCTTTGATCCTGAGCCAGAAAAATCTTAAAAGGCAAAGTGAATTTGTGGTGTTTGCTCATTTTTAACTTTATAGTTCTGAGACAGAAATATCAGAAGCATCAGAAACCTTTACCCTGGTACAAATGTGTCAATGGCTGCAGAGACACACAGGACACGAATTTAATCTCAGGGACATATGTTTCAATGTGGCTGTATACGTGTGTGTGTTTCTGATGTCATGTTTACATTTCTACTGGTGAAAACCTTAAAACTGGATGGTAATGTAGAGGTGGGGTGAGAAATAGTATACAAATTAGAAAATGTTTCTAAAAGCCAAGAGTTGGGAGTTCAAGTTTGTGCTCACATTTGAAGGAGGCAAATGTTGATGCCTTTTTTTTTTTGTCAAAGGTGTAAAGTTCCTATAGGAACAGAGAAAATATTTTATATAAAGAAATTTTTTATGTAAAGAAAACTGATTAGCCACTTCTTTTTGACAATGTTTTAAAATGACCCCTGATGGTGTCAGAAATAGCAATGTTTTTATTACTTTGAATGTAATAGTTGGATATATTATAGCCCCATATATCATAAAAAGCTAATTTGGAGATGGCACTGTTTTTTTGTTTTTGTGTTTTGTACATATCATTGCAGATTTCTTTTTGTCTTCTGCCTTTCAGAGAGATAGGGAAGCCAGAGACTGTATTTCTTCATAAGACAATTTTTAAATTCAGGCATAAATGAATTTAGTGTTTTCTATCTTTTTGAGTAGTAGGTCAAAGTCTGAGCTCTGAGTTTGGCAAAGAAAGCCAGTGGAATCCTGCTAGGCAGTTTCAGACCTGCCACTGACAGGGTGTGCCCAGCCTGAGAACAGACTGCCACCTGCTGCATAAGACAGAGGAGATGTGGTCTGTAGAATTTTGAGCACTTTCTCATTGGCCTCCGACTCATCAAATTCTCACTGTGGCATTAGTCCCATTCTGGCCTTCATCTTTTTAGAGATCTTATTCACAGAAGAAGACAAAAATTGCAAAGGAAAAGGTTGAAGGATGATAAATTACTATCTCTTAAGGAAGAAGGAAAGCCAGAGGATGCTTTAATTTCTAGAAAACTAATTTAAATAGATAAATGGTTGAATAATTCTATAGAGCCTAGAGGATAAATACTCTTAGGTACAGAATAAAAGAAAAAATTGGTTTTAAGCTGCAGCATAGGAGCCATAAGCATAATAATGACTTAACAGCAGGGATAAACACAGCCATGGACAAAGCTTTTCCTTGTCAAGGAGTTAATGTGATATTCATATATTTGAAAAAGCCTGTTGCTAACTCTTTAAGGTCTTTGTTAAGATCAGAAGTTGGGGCTAATCTTGGACATTTTTTGTTATTGTTGACTTTCTATTTTAGAGTTGAGAATTTTTACCAACCGCTTGTAGTATGGTCCAAATCATGATTTTAAAAACCAAGAGGCGAAGTTAACCATATGTCAGTGGTGGAAAGACTAAAGGTGGAAATGTTTGTTTGTTTTTTTTTTTTTTTTCTGTCTTACTTGCTTTTATGTGAAATTATTCCATGTGACTATGAGACTGGCTTTTGGTTATGAATTTTATTTTGCTATTTTTAAGGCTCTCAGGAAAAGCAGTGTTTGAAACCCAAACTGCTGACATTCAAGCAGATCCAAGGGCTGGAGTGAGTGATGGCGTTTAGTTTTAATTATCAAACATGGTCATTGAAATTCTCAAGTCTAACTCCCTGCTCTTACACATGAGGAAAACAGGAGCTCAGTATGTTGAAGTGAATGGCCTATTGTCACAGAGCTATTTAGGGGCAGAAGGGTGACAAGCATCCCATCTCCTCGATTTCAGAGCCTTGTCTTTTCTGTTGCTGCACAGTTCTCTTTAAAGTACAAGGCAAGATGGTTAGAGACACATATTTCTTTATACTCAAACGCACCAACAATTAAAGGGAAAAAGATTATCCATAAGTCAGGGTTCTTAGGTGGAAATAAAAGGTAAATTTTTAGATTTGGAGAAATAAAAGTCTCTGTTTAAAATATAGTTTCCCTATAAACTTGGCATCTAAGAAATACAGAGAAGTGACAGGAGCCATGTTTATAAGATCTGAGACAAATTTTCAGGCTGTCATTGCACTGAGTCAACCTTGAAATGTCCCCCAGTTTGGGTCATCTTCTTCACAGGTATATAAATATGCATTTATTCTTTTGTTTGATCATAGGCTATTCTGCTAAGAAAAGAAGAACAAAGGTGCTATGTAAAACTTGTAAGATGTGTTAAGTATAAATAAGTGGTAGGTAGAGCATGTATTAAACAGAGAGGATAGAAGGATCAAGAGATAGTTAATATCCATAAGTCTCTGTGAATTACAAACAGCACCTGAGCCTCAAAATATACAAGAGATGCTAAATTTTGGGGGTGCAGCAAATGAATATAAATACATATTAGATATGAAGGGCTTTACAGGTGGCATTAGTGGTAAAGAATCCATCTGCCAATGCAGGAGATACAAGAGATGTGGGTTTGATCCCTGGGTTGGGAAGATCCCCTGGAGTAGGAAGTGGCAACACATTCCAGTATTCTTGCTTGGGAAATTCCACTGGCAGAGAAGCCTGGTGGACTGCAAAGAAGTCCATGGGGCCACAAAGAGTCAGTCATGACTGACTGACTGAGCACATTATGTATGAAGCCTTAATTTGGCCCTTCACTGATGATGCTAATTTGGTCCTATGCTCTTTACTCAACAAACACAATTAAACCCATGGCTATTTGCCAAGTTACTTGCTTACCAGCTGTGGCCAAGTATAGTTGTCTCTGTATCTTACCAGTGTGCATCACTGGCCCAGGTCACCTTTAACCCATGGGCACCTTTGCTCACATCTTAACTCTAATTCTCTTTAACTATACCATTGGAGAAGTTGGGAGGCTGATGTGGTAGAGAGAGAGAGACAGGACAAATGAATATCATGCCCCCAGGATGCAAGAAGTATGCTTGTACCCTATCTTAACTGTGTGAGGATAATTCATCTTTCTCCTAAATTCCTTTAATAAACCATGTGCTATGAGCATTTTACTTTAGTCTATGGGCTAGTCTCTGGAATAGTGTATTAGCTTCCTATTGCTGCTATAACAAATTACCACAAACTTAGTGGCTTAGAAGTTCAGTTCAGCTCAGTTCAGTCACTTGGTCATGTCCGACTCTTTGCAACCCCATGGACTGCAGCATGCCAGGCCTCCCTGTCCATCACCAACTTCTGGAGTTTACCTCACCTTCCCCACTTAATGATCTTTGTGATTATATTAGGCTCACTTGGATAATCAGGTATAATCACTTTATCCTAAACTCAGATAATTAAAAACCTTAATTCGTCTTCAAACTTAACTCTCTTTTGTTGTGTACTATATCCATGATTATGGATTAAAACATAGGCTTTGGGGGGAGGCCAGTTTTCTACCTACTAGAGATAACTGGCAAGATGGCAAAGTAGAAGCATATGTGCTTATCTTCTCTTGGGAGAACTCCAAAATTACAACTTGCTGCTGAACAACCATGGACAAGAGAATGTTGGATCCCACCAAAAAAAAAAAAAAAAAGATATACCACGTCCAGGGATAAAGGAAAAGACCCAGAAAGATTGTAGGAGGGGAGAAATCACGTTTAAAATCAAACCCCATACCCACCAGAGATGCTCAGAGGGCTCAAAAGAAAACCTTGTGCACATCAGGATCAAGAGATCCCACAGAGATATGTTAGGCCTGTGTTTGAGTCTCCTGAACAGGTACAGCTCAGCAGTGACCTGCCACAGGGGCAAGGGCTCTGGGTGCAGCTACCTGGGCCACACAGCCTGTGGCATAAGCCCTCTTGGAGGAGGTCGCCATTAACCCCACATAGAGCCACTGAGTAGACAACCCACAAACTGAAGAACAATTATACCAATGAAATTCTCACACAATTAAGAAAGTTCTAGGACCCACAGCAGATTTTCTAACCTGGGGATTTGGCAAAGGGACTGAGAGCCCCCAGAAAATTTGACTTTGGAAGCCAGAAGGATTTCATTACAGAGCTCAGGACTGGGGAAACAGACTCTTGGAGGTCACAAAAAAACCTTGGGCACACCAGGACCCAGGAGAAAGGAGGGTCAGTGACCCCACAAGAAACTTACCCACACTCACACTTGCCCGTGAGTGTCGAGGAGTCTACGACGGAGGTGTGGGTTGGCAGTGGCCTGCTGCAGGGTCTGGGGCGTGAGCGTGGCAGTGCGTACAGGGAACCTTTTGAGGGAAGTCGCCGTTATTTCCATTACCTCCGCCATAATTTGGTCTCAGGTCAAACAACAGGGAGGGAACACAGTTCTGCCCATCAACAGAAAACTGGATTAAAGATTTAATGAGCATGGCCCCACCCATCATAAGAAGACCCAGATTGCCCCACAGTCAGTCTCCCAGATCAGGAAGCTTCCATAAGCCTCATCCTTTATCAGAGGGCAGGCAGAATGAATTTTCCAGTAGTCATGTATGCATGTGAGAGTTGGGCATAAAGAAAGCTGAGCACTGAAGAATTGATGCTTTTGAACTGTGGTGTTGGGAAAGACTCTTGAGAGCCCCATGGACTGTAAGGAGAGCAAACCAACCCATCCTAAAGGAAATCAGCCCTGAATATTCTTTGGAAGGACTGATGCTAAAGCTGAACCTCCAATACTTTGGCAAAGTGATGCGAAGAAATGACTCCATAGAAAAGACCCTGATGCTAGGAAAGATTGAAGGCAGGAAGAGAAGAGGACAAAAGAGGTTGTTGGATGGCATCACCAACTCGATTGACATGGGTTTGAATAAGCTTCAGGAGTTAGTGATGGACAGGGAAGCCTGACTTGCTATATACAGTCCATGGGGTCACAAAGAGTTAGACACAACTGAGTGACTGAACTGAGACAGAATGAAAACAACGATCACAGAAAACTAATCAAACTGCTAACATGAAACACAACCTTCTCTAACTCAATGAAACTATGAGCCATGCATGTAGGGCCACTCAAGATGGATGGGTCATGGTGGAGAGTTCTGACAAAACGTGATCCACTGAAGAAGGGAATGGCAAACCACTTCAGTATTCTTGCCTTGAGAACCCCGTGAACAGTATGAAAAGACAAAAAGGTAGAACACTGAAAGATGAACTCCCCAGATTGGTAGGTGCCCAATATGCTACTGGAGAAGAGTGAAGAAGTAACTCCAGAAAGAATAAAGAGACAGAGCCAAAGCAAAAACAACAACCAGTTGTGGATGTGACTGGTGATGGAAGTAAATTCCGATGCTGTAAAGAGCAATATTGCATAGGAACCTGGAATGTTTTAGGTCCATGAAATCAAGGTAAATTAGAAGTGGTACAACAGGAGATGGCAAGAGTGAACATCGACATTTTAAATCAGTGAAATAAAATGGACTGAAATCGGTGAACTCAATTCAGATGACCATTGTATCTACTACTATGGGCAAGAATACCCTAGAAAAAATGGAGTAGCCCTCATAGTCAACAAAAGAGTCTGAAATACACTTCTTGGGTGCAATCTCAAAAATGACAGAATGATCACTGTTAGTTTCCAAGGTAAACCATTCGATATCACAGTAATCCAAGTCTGTACCCCAACCAGTAATGCTGCAGAACCTGAAGCTGAATGGTTCTATGAAGACCTACAAGACCTTAGAGAACTAACACACACACACAAAGATATCCTTTCCATCACAGGGGACTGGAATGCAAAAGTAGGAAGGCAAGAGGTACTTGGATTAACAGGCAAATTTGGCCTTGGAGTACAAAATGAAGCAGGGCAAAGTTTAACACTTTTGCCAAGAGAATGCACTGGTCATAGCAAACACACTCTTCCAACAACACAAGAGAAGACTCTACATGAAGGCATCACCAAAATCAGAGGTCAATACCGAAATCAGACTGATTACACTCTTTGAAGCTGAAGATGGAGAAGCTCTATACAGTCAACAAAAATAATACCAAGAGCTAACTTTGCCTCAGATCATGAACTCCTTATTGGCAAATTCAGACTTAAATTGAAGAAAGTAGGGAAAACTACTAGACCATCAGGTATGACATAAATCAAGTCCTTTACAATTATACAGTGGAAGTGACAAATAAATTCAAGGGATTAGATCTGATAGACAGAGTGCCTGAAGAACTATGGACAGAGGTTCATGACATTGTACAGGAGGCATTGATCAAGACCATCCCCAAGAACAAGATATGCAAAAAGGCAAAATAGTTGTCTGAGGAAGCCTTACAAATAACTGACAAAAAAAAAAAAAGAGAGAGAGAAGCTAAAGGCAAAGGAGAAAAGGAAAGATACTCCCATTTGAATGCAGAGTTCCAAAGAATAGCAAGGAGAGATAAGAAAGCTTTCCTCACTGATCAGTGCAAATGAATAGAGGAAATCAATAGAATGGGAAGCTCTAGAGATATCTTCAAGAAGATTAGAGATACCAAGGGAACATTTCATGCAAAGATGGGCACAATAAAGGACAGAAATTATAATGGACCTAACAGAAGGAGAGGATATTAAGAAGTGGCAAGAATACACAGAACTATACCAAAAAGATCTTCATGACCATATAACCATGATGGTGTGATCACTCACCTAGAGTCAGACATCCTAGAATGTCAAGTGGGCCTTAGTTCATCACTATAAACAAATCTATTGTAGGTGATGGAATTCCATTTGAGCTATTTAAATCCTAAAAGATGGTGCTGTGAAAGTGTTGCACTCAATATGCCAGCAAATTTGGAAAACTCAGCAGTGGTCATAGGACTGGAAAAGCTCAGTTTTCATCCCAATCCCAAAGAAGGGCAATGCCAAAGAATGTTCAAACTACTGTGCAATTGCACTCATCTCACATGCTAAGAAAGTAATTCTCAAAATTCTCCAAGCCAGGCTTCAACAGTACATGAACCATGACCTTCAAGATGTTAGGCTGGATATAGAAAAGGCAGAGGAACCAGAGATCAAATTGCCAACATCTGTTGGATCATTGAAAAAGCAAAAGAATTCCAGAGAAACATCTACTTCTGCTCTATTAATTGCAACAAAGCCTTTGACTGTGTATCACAACAAACTGTGGAAAATTATTCAAGAGATGGGAATACCAGACTACCTGACCTGCTTCCTGAGAAATCTGTATTCAGGTCAAGAAGCAACAGTTAGAAAGAGACATGGAACAGCAGACTGGTTCCAAATTAGGAAAGGAATACATCAAGGCTGTATATTGTCATCCTGCTTTTTGAACTTATATGCAGAGTACATCATGAGACATTCCAAGCTAGATGAAGCACAAGCTGGAATCAAGATTGTCAGGAGAAATATCAATAACCTCGGATATGCAGATGACACCACCCTTATGGCAGAAAGTGAAGAGGAATAAAGAGCCTCTTGATGAAAGTGAAAGAGGAGAGTGTAAAAGCTGGCTTAAAACTCAACATTCAAAAAACTAAGATCATGGTATCCCGTCCCATCACTTCATGGCAAGTAGATGGGAAACAATGGAAACAGTGACAGGCTTTATTTTCTTGGGCTCCAAAATCACTGCAGATGGTGATTACAGCCATGAAATGAAAAGACACTAGGTCCTTGAAAGAAAAGATATGACCAACTTGGACCGCATACTAAAAAGCAGAGACAGTACTTTCCCACCAAAGTCAACCTAGTCACAGCTATGGTTTTTCAGTAGTCATGTATGGATGTGAGAGTTGGCATATAAAGAAAAACGAGCACTGAAGAACTGATGCTTTTGAACGGTGGTGTTGGAGAAGACTCTTGAGAGTCTCTTGGACTGCAAGGAGATCCAACCAGTCCATCCTAAAGGAAATCATTCCTGAATATTCATTGGAAGGACGGATGCTGAAGCTCCAATAGTTTGGCTACCTGATGTGAAGAACTGCCTCATTGGAAAAGACTCTGATCCTGGGAAAGATTGAAGGCAGGAGGAGAAGGGGGTGACAGAGGATGAGATGATTTTATGGCATCACTGACTTGATGGACACGAGTTTGAGGAAGCTCCAGGTGTTGGTGATGAACAGAGAAGCCTGGCATGTTGCAGTTCATGGGGTCACAAAGAGTCAAACACACTGAGAGACTTAACTAAGAGGTAACTTCCTTGGTATTGTACCTGGAAGCAACCGTCATTGTGTCCAGGTAATTGTTCACGTGACTACTGGACTGATAACTTCCAGAATATTTCATTTATTTAGTATATTTACTACCATATGTGAGGTTACCTTGTGGCTCAGACAGTAAAGAGTCTGAAATGTGGGAGACCTGGGTTCAATCCCTCGGTCAGGAAGATCCCCTGGAAGGAAATGGCAACTCATTCAAGTATTCTTGCTTGGAAAATCTCTTGTTTGGAGGAGCCTGAGAGGCTATAGTCCATGGGTTCTCAAAGAGTCGGACACGACTGAGCAACTTCACTTTCACTACCATATGTATTGCAGAGTTGTGGAATCTTCTTCTTAACACCTTCCCTTGCCAGGTTCCACACAGAACCAGAAGACTCGTAGCTTTATCCTATACCTTTTCCTGATGTTATCGGGGGTCAGGGTGCTACAGGTGAAACACTGAACAGCCTGCCTCCTTTCCAACTGGAGTTATTACTAACTGGAAATCTGAGTAACCAAACATTCTGGTTTGCCTGAGACTCAGATGTCACCTAGAATCCAGGATTTTTGGTGCTAAGACTGAGATTGTTGTTGTTTGCTCTTCAGTTACTAAGTCACTCGCGACCGTATAGACTGCAGCACACCAGGTTTCCCTGTCCTTCATTCAGTATCTTCCTGAGTTTGCTCAGATTCATGTCCATTGAGCCAGTGATGCTAAAACTGAGATAGGCCTAAGCATATAAGGACATCAAACCTCTTTCTAACCCTCCTGTCCATCCATTTTGTAGCTCTCATCCAGGTTCTGGAATACGAGACACTTTTTTTTCCAGTGGTCACTCTTGGGCAACGTATCAAAAACGCCATGACTGTGGTGGCTTAAATGGGTTTATGGGCTTGTAAGAGAATCACCTAACTTTTCTATTCCCAAATTTGCTTAATGGTAGAATAAAGTGTTGGAATTGTCACAGTGTTTTCTTTCAATTCCAAAGTGTTATGATGTTTTTATTTGCCCATTTTGGTGAAGTTATTATGAGGCAGCTTTGAAGTAGGTTACAGGAAATTTCATGGCTCAGGCTCTGTTCTTCAGTTACCAGATTCCTGGCTAGTCATGCATGGAGTAGCTGTTCAAGGCTCCCACTGATTTTTGGCTATTTACATAGAAAGTACGTTGGCTCTTTCTGGAGTTTTCCCAGATCCAAGCAAATATTTGAAGTTTGGGGCAGCCGAAGCTTTTAAATAGAGTGAGCAAGCATATAATTAGGCTTGGGTTTCTCTTATGGCTTGTTTCAAGATGTTCCAAAGATCTGTAAGCAATTATGATATGTTTGTATGTGCATTTGTGGCAACATGGTTGTCTCATGAATACATTTTCTTAATGTACCACAAATGGAGATACAAATTGCTGATTCAATGAAATACTCTGGAAAGCTAATATCCTAAAGTATAACAAAAAGATGATGACATTGAATGTTTTAACAGTAAGTACATGGATAAATCTGTGGTTTATACAAAATAATTGCTGATTAATATCATCACACTGTGATAGTTATATAAGTTTGGGCTTGGAGGCGAAAAAGGAGACATTGTCAACACTGTTGAGGGGAGTGCTAGTATATCATCTAAGGATGTGTATCCTCCAGGGAAGGGAGTTAGAGAAATGGTTAAAATATTATGGCTACTTGTGGTTGTTAGGAAAAATGGCCGTTGACTATTAGCTCCTGCCCATTATGTATACTGTAACTCTAGTGGCTACCTCTTACAGCCCAAACCAGGCATTCCAGACAGCTCCCAGAATCTTCTTCTTTTTTTTTTTTTTAAAGGATATTCCATTATCACTTAATGTGAACGCCAATGGCAAGGAATCCAACAGGGAGGTCATCAAACACTGCGTTTGTTCTTCAACCCTCCTGTGCTATTGTCTGTATAAAAAAGTCCTTGATCTTTTCCCATGGACAGTGGCAGGAAATATGAGCTAAGAGCCAAAAGATGGTATATAATTTGTATTGTCACTTCTTTTTCCCATACAGTATAAATGGAAGAGTAAAAAAAGTGGAAATGAACAGATTCAGGAAGCATTTGTGAATTTGGTTTTTAAAAAGGGACTCATGGAATTCCCTGGTTGGGGAACTAAAATCCCACATGCTGCATGGTACAGCCAAGACAAACAAACAAATCAATAAATTAAAAGGGACTCATGGACTTCCCTGGCAGCCAAGCAATTAAGATTCTGTGCTTCCACTGCAGGGATCCTGGGTTCAATACCTGACCTGGGAACTAGGATCCTACATGATGCACAGTGCGACCTAATTAATTAATTAAAAACAGACTTAGCAGCCCATCCCTCTGGCCAACAGAGGGGAGAGATTAACTTTCTGCCGTTTGTTCCTCTGATGCATCTTCATTTCTTATGGCCTTAAAGACTTATAAGCTGGCCATCATAAAGGCATTCCTTTTTTTAAAAAAAAAAATATTGATTGGAATAGAGTTGATTTATAATGTTGTGTTAGTTTCAGATGTACAACAAAGTGAATCAGTTACACATATGCATATATCCACTCTTTTTTAGATTCTTTTCCCATATAGGCCATTACGGAGTACTGAGTACTGAGTAGAGTTCCTTGCCCTATATATATATATGGTCGTATTGTTCTTATTGTTCAGTTGCTAAGTGGTGTCTGACTCTTTTGTAACCTCATGGACTGCAGCCTGCCAGGCTCCTCTGTTCATGGAATTCTCTGGGCAAAAATACTGGAGCGGGATGCCATTTCCTTCTCCAGGGGGTCTCCTTGGACCAGAGATCGAACCCATGTCTCTTGCATTGGCAGGCAGATTCTTGACCTTCATGCCACCAGGAAAGCCCATGGTATAGTAGGCATTCTTTTTTTATTTAACTTTGTCCTTCCCTTTTCTGATATCTCTTGCTTAGGGTATAACAGCAGTTGAGAAAATAGGCCTTTAGAACTTGATAAAATTGCCATATCAAAAAAACAGATGAATAGATATGGTCAAGTAACACTGCAACCACCACAACATACTGCTTAGTAAGAGAAATGCAGAGGAAGGTACATCTAGTTCAGAAATGAAACTTGCAATAAGCCTGAGATTTTATGTGTCTATTATGGACACATGTGATCAGCCTGGGTTTCACCAATGAGTGGCTGATTTAAATCCTGATGAGGATTGAGATCTTATATGCCTCTTGTATATTTAGTACCCACTCAGGCCATCTCTTTTCCCTATAGTTAGCATTTATATGCTCTTCTTCACTTTGTCCATGGCTACCCTGTGCTATTAACGTATTTTTTGTTTGCTTCACACATTTGAGTGTTTGAGTTTTCCACTCCATTTGTCTTGTATTCTCCATTTGAATATTTTCAAACAAAAGCAAATGCATGTTATGTTTCATTAGAAAATGTGTAGGAAGTGTGTAATTATTTTACTATAATGTAAATGTATGGAATATACTTTCCTACCTTTATTGCTGGCCTTATTTTCCAAGTTTGTCCTATGAGCATTTTAAAATACAAGTTGGAGTATATGAATATGTATATTATTATTAAATAAAAGGGCAGAAGTTTAGAAAATGAACATCTTTTTACTACCTTTTTATTATGCTTAAATGAATAACTCTAGTTAGTATTTATTTATTCAACATGTATTTTTGATAGCCTAAAATAATCTTTTGATAAAGACAGTAAATGGTAAACAAATATGTAATTATAAATGGCTGTATATGTTCTAAAGAAAAAGTGAAAAGGTTACAATTACAGAAAAATGTGTTGGTTTAGGTATAAGTGAGTGAAAAGATACCTCAGGGAAGGCATCTAAGGAGGTAATATTTGGCCTGAGAAAAGAAGTAAGCCACACAGAGAGAAGGGAAAAAACATTTTAGTTTTAATTGAAATAGCTAGAAATATAAATATTTAAATCTTATACTCTGTTACCTACCATGGCTAAATAAGATTCAGAATCATTGCATCACCTGGTCCCTTGTCCCCTTCACTATCCCAAACATCATTTGGAATTTGTCCAGATGGAATTCAGACATAGTTCTCATATCAGATAAGACTTAACAAGTTGCCTTCCCAATCAGATGATTACCTTCAAATCTGGAATCTGCCTCTTAACTGTCCCTTATGTAGGAAAATCATGTGAGACCTTTTCACTGGTAATGTTGCCAGGGAAACAAGCTGGCCTTGTATTTCAAGAACTGAGGTTTTAATAGAGACAATTGCCCACCCCATAATGGTCATGCTTGGTTATTAGGGCAGATAGGGAAAGGGGAATGAGGGAAGAAATAATAATTCTCTTTTCATGTAGAATATGAGATATATTATATTTTAAAGACATAATAAAAAACCAGTGCCAAAATATGACTGATTATGTGGCTATCCCCAGGCAAAAATTCAAAATAGAAATGAAAGCATTTAGGTCAGAAGACTTTTAATTAACTTGCTAATTAGTTAATTAATTTTCACTTCACTGTAGATTTCCCATTGTGAGCCAATAACAGTGGTATCATATTTTATTCATAATCAATTGACTGATCAAGGTAAATTTTACTTATCTTAGTAAAAATCTTAATATGCTGGACTTTATATTATTGAAATCTTGAAGGCTAAGGATGACAATTTTGGCCTTCATTTCAATTACTCTTTTATTTAATTTTTCCAAAGGGAACTATATAGTTTGAAACAGTGAATGCAATTTCTTCTCTGTGTGAACATAGGTTTCTGGCACTCTATATGCTTGGAGAGGGTGGCTTGTCTTGATGACACTGACCCCATAGGCAGTAGTCTCAGGGTCTCATGTTTCCTTGGCAACTGGGGGTCATTGAATTTTATGTTTTGTGGGGAAATTTGCAAAGGAATCCTGATTTGATATCTTACAGATTGAATTCTATTACAAGGATCTGTCAACACAATTTGTATCTACTGAGAACTGTTATAGGTTCTAGCACCATTATGGGTACAGTGGGAGACACAAGGACATACCTTGACCCTTGCTGGCCTAGAAAGAACAGATAAAAAGATCAAAAACTCATTTTTAGGAGTATGTGCCTAAAGTCCAAAAGACCTCAAAAATCTGGAATTCTCAGTCTCAACAAACCAAATATTCACTTACATTTTTTTTTTCTTACGCAATCTATAATTGACATGGAGAGAATGCAAATGATAATTATTTTAAGGCCACTGGTGGTGAAAAGGGAGAATTTAGATGCCTGTTGTGACTACTCTCTGCTAAGTATATGTAGCTTTAGATATAGATCAGTTACTTAGAGCTCCAAAATCCTGAGAAACAAAATTCACAGCAGCTATTTTAATCAGGCTATATGAACTGAGGCTATTTTGAGAACAACATAATCAATCTCGTGTTATAAGTTACTCATAGTTCTACCATAAAACTACCACTGACTAGAAAATAAAGTGAGCCTTGCTGTCACCAGGGCTTCCCTGGTGGCTCAGACAGTAAAGAATCTGCCTGCCATGTGGGAGACCCAGATTCGATCCCTGGGTGGGGACAATCCCCTGGAGAGGGGCATGGCAACCCATTCCAGTATTCTTGCCTGGAGAATTCCACGTACAGAAGAGCTCACAAGGTTACAGTTCATGGGGTCACAAAGAGTCAGACACGACTGAGTGACTAACACTTTCATTTTCAAATAAGAAAGTTAGGGAGACTAACTTCTAACAATGTTACCTGAAGATTGGGTCCCTGTTGATGCCTATGGGAAGTCAGTTTCAATGTGGAATAGCAGCAAAATCCAGCCACATGATTTTTCAGTAGCTGTGAGCTCAGGTACTTGCAACTGAGAGGAGGAAGTAAGAGGGGAAACCACATGAAACTATTGCAAAGTCATATGAAACAGTCTGATAAATGTCAACTTTAATATAATTGTGTTAAAATATGTCCTCCAGAATAAAGATGTTAGGAGAATATTCCAAATGTCTTGCTCTTCAAATTAATATCTGGTTGTACTGAATACCTATTGAAATCAGCATACACTTGTTACACATTATTGTTTATTTAAAGATTTTACTTATGCAACTTTGCTCAGTAACCCAAATGTTTGTTAATTAGATAGCCCTTGTCCACTAAGTGAAGGGGATCTGACTTTTCCACATCACCCCATAACTGTCTGTTACTTGGATAAGGACAGACTTCTTCCAGAGCATTTGGGCAAAAGATAGTGTTCAACCTGACTCCGAATGGGGCAAGCTGCAACCTGCCCCTCACTTGGCGTGAGGTACCTCATGGCCATTCTTGTACCCACTATGCTCTTTGCTATGATTTCTGCCTAGAACTACTGTTGTCCCTTCAATAGTATATTTGCCACTGTACTAACTTCTAACATTGGGTTTTAATGTGTTACATAATTAGTGGAAATTTGAGGGGTAACCATAGGAAATTATAACATTGAGAGTAGAGACTAGACACGTAAAATGAAATGTTAAGATGACTTTTCTGGAGTCTAAGGATTGAAGATGAAAGAGACTTGACCATATCCTAGTGTTTCTCTCTTGGGAACATCCTGGTTTATGACTTTCTTTTTTTGTAGTTGCCCAAAGAGTCTGCTTTATTTTCTTGCAGGGCAAAAATGTACCTTCTTAGGAAAAATTTTACCCACTGATTATCCTCTGCCACCAGGATAGTACTCAATGCAATACTATGTGCATTGTCTGAAGTCTATGTGCAATATCTGAATTCTGGAATAAGGAAAAGAGTTTGTGGGATTTGGTAGGAGTGTAAGCAAAAGTGAAGGATTGGACACATTTCTCCACAGAAATCCACTATTTAGAATGAATTCCAGGCCTCTGGATCATTGATTCACTGATCAGTGCAAGAAATAGAGGAAAACAATAGGATGGGAAAGACTAGAGGTCTGTTTGAGAAAATTAGTTATAGCAAGGAAACATTTTTTGCAAAGATGGGCACAATAAAGGACAGAACCAGTACGGACCTAACAGAAGCAGAAGATATTAAGAAGAGGTGACAAGAATACACAGAAGAACTATACAAAAAATATCTTCATGACCCAGATAATCATGATGGTGTGATTACTCACCTAGAGCCAGACATCCTGGAATGCAAGGTCAAGTGGGGCTTAGGAAGCATCACTACAAACAAAGCTAGTGGAGATGATGGAATTCCAGTTGAGCTATTTCAAATCCTAAAAGACAATGCTGTGAAAGTGCTGCACTCAATATGCCAGCAAATTTGGAAAACTCAACAGTGGCTACAGGACTGGAAACACTCAAGTTTTCATTCCAGTTCCAAAGAAAGGCAATGCCAAAGAATGTTCACACTACCACACAATTGCACTAATCTCACACACCAGCAAACTAATGCTCAAAATTCCCTAAGCCAGGGTTCAACAGTACATGAACTGTGAACGTCCAGATATTCAAGCTGGATTTAGAAAAGGCAGAGAAATCAGAGATCAAATTCATCTGTTGGATCATCAAAAAAGCAAGAGAATTTCAGAAAAATATCTGCTTCTGCTTTATTGACTATACCAAAGCCTTTGACTGTATGGATCACAACAAACTGTGGAACATTATTCAAGAGATGGGATAACCAGACCACCTGACCTGCCTCCTGACAAATCTGTATGCAGGTCAAGAAGCAACAATTAGAAGCAGACATGGAAAAACAGATTGGTTCCAAATTGGAAAAGGAGTATGTCAAGGCTGTATATTGTCACCCTTCTCATTTAATTTCTATGCAGAGTACATCATGCGAAATGACAGATGGATAAAGCACAAGCTGGCATCAAGATTGCTGGGAGAAATATCAATAACCTCTGATACACGGATGGCACCACCCTTATGGCAGAAAGTGAAGAGGAACTAAAGACCCTCTTGATGAAAGTGAAAGAGGAGAGTAAAAAGTCTGGCTTAAAACTCAACATTAAAAAACTAATATCATGGCATCCAGTCCCATTACTTCTTGGCAAACAGATAGGGAAACAATGGAAACAGTGACAGACTTTATTTTCTTGGACTCCAAAATCACTGCAGATGGTGACTGCAGCCATGAAATTTAAAGGCGCTAGCTCTTTGGAAGAAAAATTATGACAAACCTAGACAGCATATTAAAAAGCAGAGACTTTACTTTCCCAACAAATGTCGGTAGAGTCAAAACTATGGTTTGTCTAGTAGTCATGTATGGATGTGAGAGTGGGATTATAAAGAAAGCTGAGCTCCGCAGAATTGATGATTTTGAGTTGTGGTGTTGGAGAAGAATCTTGAGAGTCCCTCTTGGACTGCAAGGAGATCAAATCTGTCAATCCTCAAGGAAATCGGTCCTGAATATTCTTTGGAAGGACTGATGCTGAAGCTGAAATTCCAATACTTTGGCAAACTGGGAAGAACTGACTCATTTGAAAAAACCCTGATGCTGGGAAAGATTGAAGGTGGGAGGAGATTGGGAACGCAGAGGATGAGATGGCTTTATGGCATCACTGACTTGATGCATATGAGTTTAAGCAAGCTCTGGGGGTTGGTGATGGACAGGGAAGCCTGGAGTGCTGCAGTCCATGGGATCACAAAGAGTTGGACATGACTGAGCGGCTGAACTGGATTCAGGCCTCCTGCTCCTCTCTCTTAATTCATCCATGTTTGATATCTGACAGTGTCTCCTGCTGGTGGATAACTCTTGGGCAAAATGCACTCCAAGCACTCAAATACATGAATCCACATGAAAAAACTATATATCTCAAAGAGAAAATAGTTCAAATCAATTTAGGATAAATTATCATAATCATTTTTGAGAATAAAAGCTTTTACATTACTAGGCAAAATTATCTTTTGTCCATTTTTAATCTCATCCCTCCAGACTCTGACTATGGGGCATGGTTTCTCACAAAAAGTGAAAGTGCTAGTGTTGGGAAGATCCCCTGGAGAAGGGAAAGGCTACCCACTCCAGTATTCTAGACCAGAAAATTCCATGAACTAAATCCATGGGGTTGCAAAGAGTCGAACAAAACTGAGTGACTTTCACTTTCACTGAGCATATACGTTAAACAAGCAGGGTGATAATATACAGCCTTGATGTACTTCTTTCCCAATTTGGAATCAGACCATTGTTCCACGTCTCGTTATAACAGTTGCTTCTTGCCTTGTATGCAGATTTCTCAGGAGGCAGGTAAGGTGCTCTGATATTCCCATCTCTAAGAATTTTCCACAGTTTGTTGTGATCCACACAGTCAAAGGCTTTGGTATAATCAATAAAGCAGAAGTAGATGTTTTTCTGGAACTCTCTTGTGTTTTTCATGATCTAACAGATGTTGGCAATTTGATCTCTGGCTTCTCTGTCTTTCCTAAATCAAGCTTGAACATCTGGAGTTTCTCAGTTCACGTACTGTTGAAGCCTGGCTTGGAGAATTTTGAGCATTACTTTGCTAGTGTGTGAGATGAGAGCAATTGTGCAGTAGGTTGGACATTCTTTGACATTGCTTTTCTTTGGGATTGGAATGAAAACTGAGCTTTTCCAGTCCTGTGGCCACTGCTGAGTTTTCCAAATTTGCTGGCATATTGAGTGCAGGACTTTAACAGCAGTAACTTTTAGGATGCATCCTGCTTTCAGATTATTACTGGTCAATTCTACCCAAATAGGAGGAGAAGTCTAGGATTAGTACAGTGGAAGAAGTTCTTATTTAATCACGTGGGCTGTAGCCACAGGGATAAGTTCCATGTCATCACGGAAAAGTGAGCACACATTTTACACTGATGTTAGGGGCTGTGTTTACATTTGCCTTCGCAAGCCAGAAAGGCACACTGGCAGGATCTAAGCATATCAGCTCAACCAGTTGAATTTGTTGTGCACAGTTTAACCATTGTCTTGGGGATTTGTAAGTAACAATTCTAATTAACACTGGCTATAAAACAAGGTAAGATTGATGGTTCAAATCTGTCTCTTGGCTCAACTTTTCTGTCTTATTTCATTTGCAAAATAATTTTTTATCTTGCCCAGTTCTTTTTTCTCTGGTACCAACTTCCTAGAACTGGCAAACTGTTTTTCTTTCTTCCCCATAGTCTGAAATTATTTATATTTACTGGGGCCTCTCACTATTATCCTATGTGACTTCCTCCACAGAGTTTTCTAGATGGCTTGGGATGAGCTTGATCCCTGGAAAAACCATAGCCTTGACTAGACGGACCTTTGTTGGCAAAGTAATGTCTCTACTTTTTAATATGCTATCTAGGTTGGTCATAAGTTTCCTTCCAAGGAGTAAGCGTCTTTTAATTTCATGGCTGCAGTCACCATCTGCAGTGATTTTGGAGCCCCCAAAAATAAAGTCTGACACTGTTTCCACTGTCTCCCCATCTATTTCCCATGAGGTGATGGAACCAGTTGCCATGATCTTAGTTTTCTGAATGTTGAGCTTTAAGCCAACTTTTGCACTCTCCTCTTTCACTTTCATCAAGAGGCTTTGTAGTTCCTCTTCATTTTCTGCCATAAGGGTGGTGTCATCTGCATATCTGAGGTTATTGATATTTCTCCCAGCAATCTTGATTCCACCTTGTACTTCTTCCAGACCAGCGTTTCTCCTGATGTACTCTGCATATAAGTTAAATAAGCAGGGTGACAATATATAGCCTTGACGTACTCCTTTTCCTACTTGGAACCAGTCTGTGGTTTCATGTCCAATTCTAACTGTTGCTTCCTGACCTGCATACAGGTTTCTCAAGAGGCAGGTCAGGTGATCTGATATTCCCATCTCCTTCAGAATTTTCCACAGCTTATTGTGATCCACATACTCGAAGGCTTTTGCATAGTCAATAAAGCAGAAATAAATGTTCTTCTGGAACGCTCTTGTTTTTTTGATAATCCAGCGGATATTGGCAATTTGATCTCTGGTTCCTCTGCCTTGTCTAATACCAGCTTGAACATCTGGAAATTCTCAGTTCACGTATTGCTGAAGCCTGGTTTGGAGAATTTTGAGCATTACTTTACTAGCATGTGAGATGAGAGCAATTGTGTGGTAGTTTGAGCATTCTTTGGGATTGTCTTTCTTAGGGATTGGAATGAAAACGGACCTTTTCCAGTCCTGTGGCCACTGCTGAGTTTTCCAAATTTGCTGGCATATTGAGTACAGCACTTTCACAGCATCATCCTTTAGGATTTGAAATAGCTCAATTGAAATTCCAAAACCTCCACTAGCTTTGTTCATAGTGATGCTTTCTAAGGCCCACTTGACTTCACATTCCAGGATGTCTGGCTCTAGGTGAGTGATCACACTATTGTGATTATCTGGGTCGTGAAGATCTTTTTTGTACAGTTCGTCTGTGTATTCTTGCCACCTCTTCTTCATATCTTCTGCTTCTGTTAGGTCCATACCATTTCGGTCCTTTATTGAGTCCATCTTTGCATGAAATGTTCCCCTGGTATCTCTAATTTTCTTGGAGACATCTCTAGTCTTTTCCATTCTATTGTTTTCCTCTATTTCTTTGCATTGATCACTGAGGAAGGCCTTCTTATCTCTCCTTGCTATTCTTTGGAACTCTGCATTCAAATGGGAATATCTTTCCTTTTCTCCTTTGCTTTTTGCTTCTCTTCATTTCACAGCCATTTGTAAGGCCTCCTCAGACAACCATTTTGCCTTTTTGCATTTCTTTTCCATGGGGATGGTCTTGATCCCTGTTTCCTGTACAATGTCACAAACCTCTGTCCATAGTTCATCAGGCTCTCTGTCTATCAGATCTAGTCCCTTAAATCTATTTCTCACTTCCACTGTATATTCATAAGGGATGTGATTTAGGTCATACCTGAATGATCTAGTGGTTATCCCTACTTTCTTCAATTTCAGTCTGAATTTGGCAATAAGGAGTTCATGATCTGAGCCACAGTCAGCTCCAGGTCTTGTTTTTGCTGACTGTATAGAGCTTCTCCATCCTTGGCTGCAAAGAATATAATCAATCTGATTTCGGTGTTGACCTTCTGGTGATGTCCATGTGTAGAGTCTTCTCTTGTGTTGTTGGAAGAAGGTGTCTGCTATGACCAGTGCATTCTCTTGGCAAAACTCTATTAGCCTTTGCCCTGCTTCATTCTGTACTCCAAGGCCAGATTTGCCTGTTACACCAGGTGTTTCTTGACTTCCTACTTTTGCATTCCAGTCTCCTATAATGAAAAGGACATCTTTTTTCGGTGCTAGTTCTAAAAGGTCTTGTAGATCTTCATAGAACCGTTCAACTTTGCCTTCATCAGCATTACTGGTTGGGGCATAGGCTTGGATTACCGTGTTATTGAGTGGTTTGCCTTGGAAATGAACAGAGATCATTCTGTCATTTTTGAGATTGCATCCAGGTACTGCATTTTGGACTCTTGTTGACTATGATGGCTACTCCATTTCTTCTAAGGGATTCGGGCCCACAGTAGTAGATATAATGGTCATCTGAGTTAAATTCACCCATTCCAGTCCATTTTGGTTTGCTGATTCCTAGAATGTTGACATTCACTCTTGCCATCTCCTGTTTGACCACTTCCAATTTGCCTTGATTCATAGACCTAACATTCCAGGTTCCTATGCAATATTGCTCTTTACAGCATCGGACCTTGCTTCTATCACCAGTCCCATCCAGAACTGGGTATTGTTTTTGCTTTGGCTACATCCCTTCATTCTTTCTGGAGTTTTTTCTCCACTGATCTCCAGTAGCATATTGGGCACCTACCGACCTGGGGAGTTCCTCTTTCAGTATCCTATCATTTTGCCTTCTCATACCTTTCATGGGGTTCTCAAGGCAAGAATACTGAAGTGGTTTGCCATACCATTCTCCAGTGGACCACATTCTGTCAGACCTCTCCACCATGACCCGACTGTCTTGGGTGGCCCCACACGGCATGGCTTAGTTTCATTGAGTTAGACAAGACTGTGGTCCTGTAATCAGACTGGCTAGTTTTGGGGGATTACGGTTTTAGTGTGTCTGCCCTCTGATGCCCTCTCACAACAATAACCTCAGATATGCAGATGACACCACCCTTATGGCAGAAAGTGAAGAGGGACTAAAAAGCCTCTTGATGAAAGTGAAAGAGGAGAGTGAAAAAGTTGGCTTAAAGCTCAACATTCAGAAAACTAAGATCATGGAATCTGGTCCCATCACCTCATGGGAAATAGATGGGGAGACAGTCTAAACAGTGTCAGACTTTATTTTTTGGGGGGGGCTCCAAATCACTGCAGATGGTGACTGCAGCCATGAAATTAAAAGACGCTTAGTCCTTTGAAGGAAAGTTATGTCCAACCTAGATAGCATATTAAAAAGCCGAGACATTACTTTGCCAACAAAGGTTCATCTGGTCAAGGCTATGGTTTTTCCAGTGGTCATGTATGGATGTGAGAGTTGGACTGTGAAGAAAGCTGAGCATGGAAAAATTGATGCTTTTGAACTGTGGTGTTGGAGAAGACTCTTGAGAGTCCCTTGGACTGCAAGGAGATCCAACCAGTCCGTCCTGAAGAAGATAGGTCCTGGGTGTTCATTGGAAGGACTGATGCTGAAGCTGAAAGTCCAGTACTTTGGCCACCTCACGCAAAGAGTTGACTCACTGGAAAAGACCCTGATGCTGGAAGGGATTGGGGGCAGTAGGAGAAGGGGACGACAGAGGATGAGATGGTTGGATGGCATCACCAACTTGATGGGCATGAGTTTGAGTGAACACCAGGAGTTTGTGATGGACTGGGAGTCCTGGCTTGCTGCGATTCATGTGGTCGCCAAGAGTCGGACACGACTGAGCGACTGAACAAACTAACTTAACACCGCACTCACACCTGTGGATAGATCAACTAAACAGAAAATTAACAGGGAAACACAAACTTTAAATAACACAATGGACCAGTTAGACCTAATTATATCTATAAGATATTTCACCCCAAAACTATCAATTTCACCTATTCTCAAGTGCTCACGGAACCTTCTCCAGAATAGATCACATCTTGGGCCATAAATCCAGCCTTGGTAAATTCAAAAAAATTGAAATCATTCCAGTCATCTTTTCTGACCACAATGCAGTAAGACTAGATCTCACCTGCAGGAAAAAAAAAAAAAAAAAACTATTAATAATTCAAACATATGGAGGCTAAATAACATGCTTCTGAATAACCAACAAATCATAGAAGAAATCAAAAAAGAAATCAAAATATGCATAAAAACTAATGAAAACACAACAACACAAAACCTATGGGACACTGTAAAAGCAGTGCTAAGGGGAGACTTCATAGCATTACAGGCTTACCTCAAGAAACAAGAAAAAAGTCAAATAAATAACCTAACTCTACACCTAAAGCGATTAGAGAAGGAAGAAATGAAAAACCCCAGGGTTACTAGAAGGAAAGAAATCTTAAAAATTAAGGCAGAAATAGATGCAAAAGAAACAAAAGAGATGATAGCAAAAATCAACAAAGCTAAAAGCTGTTTTTTTGAAAAGATAAACAAATTTGACAAACCATTAGCAAGACTCATTAAGAAACAAAGAGAGAAAAACCAAATCAACAAAATTAGAAATGAAAATGGAGAGATCACAACAGACAACACTGAAATGCAAAGGATCATAAGAGATTACTACCAGCAGCTCTATGCCAATAAAATGGACATCTTGGAAGAAATGGAAAAATTCTTAGAAAAGTATAACTTTCCAAAACTGAATCAGAAATAAATAGAAGATCTTAACAGACACATCACAAGCACAGAAATCAAAACTGTAATCAGAAATCTTCCAACAAACAAAAGCCCAGGACCAGATGGCTTCACAGCTGAATTCTACCCAAAAGTTAGAGAAGAGCTAACACCTATCTTACTCAAATTCTTCCAGAAAATTGCAGAAGAAGGTAAACTTCCAAACTCATTCTATGAGGCCACCATCACCCTAATTCCAAAACCAGACAAAGATGCCGCAAAAAAAGAAAACTACAGGCCAATATCACTGATGAACATAGATGCAAAAATCCTTAACACAATTCTAGCAAACAGAATCCAACAACATATAAAAAGATCATACACCATGACCAAGTGGGCTTTATCCCAGGGATGCAAGGATTCTTTAATATCCACAAATCAATCAATGTAATACACTACATTAACAAATTGAAAGATAAAAACCATATGATTATCTCAATAGATGCAGAAAAAGCCTTTGACAAAATTCAACATCCATTTATGATAAAAACTCTCCAGAAAGCAGAAATAGAAGGAACATACCTCAACATAATAAAAGCTATATATGACAAACCCACAGCAAACGTTATCCTCAATGGTGAAAAATTGAAAGCATTTCTCCTAAAATCAGGAACAAGACAAGGGTGCCCACTCTCACCACTACTATTCAACATAGTTTTGGAAGTTTTTGCGACAGCAATTAGAGCAGAAAAAGAAGTAAAAGGAAGCCAGATAGGAAAAGAAGAAGTGAAACTCTCACTGTTTGCAGATGACATGATCCTCTACATAGAAAACCCTAAAAACTCTACCAGAAAATTACTAGAGCTAATCAACGAATACAGTAAAGTTGCAGGATATAAAATTAACACACATAAATCCCTTGCATTCCTATATACTAACAATGAGAAAACAGAAAGAGAAATTAAGGAAACAATACCATTCACCATTGCAACAAAAAAGAATAAAAAAGTAAAAAAAAGAATAAATGGAGTATATCTACCTAAAGAAACAAAAGACCTATACATAGAAAACTATAAAACACTGATGAAAGACATCAAAGAGGACACAAACAGATGGAGAAATATACCTTGTTCATGGATTGGAAGAACAAATATTGTGAAAATGTCTATACTACCCAAAGCAGTCTATAGATTCAATGCAATCCCTATCAAGCTACCAATGGTATTCTTCACAGAACTGGAACAAATAATTTCACTATTTGTATGGAAATACAAAAAACCTTGAATAGCCAAAGCAATCTTGAGAAAGAAGAATGGAACTGGAGGAGTCAACCTGCCTGACTTCAGACTGTACTACAAAGCCACAGTTATCGAGACCATATGGTACTGGCACAAAGACAGAAATATAGATCAATGAAACAGAATAGAAAGCCAAGATATAAATCCACGAACCTATGGACACCTTATCTTCGACAAAGGAGGCAAGAATATACAATGGAAAAAAGACAACCTGTTTAACAAGTGGGGCTGGGAAAACTGGTCAACCACTTGTAAAAGAATGAAACTAGAACACTTTCTAACACCATACACAAAAATAAACTCAAAATGGATTAAAGATCCAAATGTAAGGCCAGAAACTATAAAACTCCTAGAGGAGAACATAGGCAAAACACTCTCTGACATAAATCACAGCAAGATCCTCTATGACCCACCACCCAGAATATTGGAAATAAAAGCAAAAATAAACAAATGGGACCTAATGAAACTTAAAAGCTTTTGCACAACAAAGGAAACTATAAGCAAGGTGAGAAGACAGCCTTCAGATTGGGAGAAAATAATAGCAAATGAAGAAACATACAAAGTATTAATATCAAAAATATACAAGCAACTCCTGCAGCTCAATTCCAGAAAAATAAATGACCCAATCAAAAAATCGGCCAAAGATCTAAACAGACATTTCTCCAAAGAAGACATACAGATGGCTAACAAACACATGAAAAGATGCTCAACATCACTCATGATCAGAGAAATGCAAATCAAAACCTCAATGAGGTACCATTACACGCCAGTCAGGATGGCTGCTATCCAAAAGTCTACAAGCAATAAATACTGGAGAGGATGTGGAGAAAAGGGAACCCTCTTACACTGTTGGTGGGAATGCAAACTAGTACAGCCACTATGGAGAACAATGTGGAGATTCCTTAAAAAACTGGAAATAGAACTGCCATATGAGCCAGCAATCCCACTCCTGGGCATACACACCGAGGAATCCAGATCTGAAAGAGACACGTGTACCCCAATGTTCATCGCAGCACTGTTTATAATAGCCAGGACATGGAAGCAACCTAGATGCCCATCAGCAGATGAATGGATAAGGAAGCTGTGGTACATATATACAATGGAATATTACTCAGCCATTAATAAGAATTCATGTGAATCCATTCTAATGAGATGGATGAAACTGGAGCCCATTATACAGAGTGAAGAAATCCAGAAAGATAAAGACCAACACAGTATACTAATGCATATATATGGAATTTAGAAAGATGGTAATGATAACCCTATATGCAAGACAGAAAAAGAGACACAGGTGTATAGAACAGACTTTTGGACTCTATGGGAGAAGGCGAAGGTGGGATGATCTGAGAGAACAGCATCAAAACATGTATATTATCAAAGGTGAAACAGATTGCCAGTCCAGGTTGGATGCATGAGACAAGTGCTCGGGGCTGGTGCACTGGGATGACCCAGAGGGATGGAGTGGGGAGGGAGGTGGGTGGGGGGTTCAGGATGGGGAACACATGTAACTCCATGGCTGATTCATGTCAATGTTGGGAAAAACCACTACAGTATTGTAAAAGTAATTAGCCTCCAGCTAATAAAAATAAATTGGAATAAAGAGAGAGAGACTATATAAATAGAAATGCCTTCTTATAATTTCCTTCCTTAGACATTTCAAAAACTACAAAAATGCTTGCTTCTGCCCCAGTATGGGCTTCCTAGGTGGCTCAGTGTTCAAGAATCAGCCTGTCAATGCAGGAGACACAGGAGATTTGGGTTTGATCCCTGGGTCAGGAAGATTCCCTGGAGGAGGAAATGGCAACCAACTCCAGTATTCTTGCCTGGAGAATTTCATGCACAGAGGAGACTGGCAGGCTACAATCTGTGGGTTTGCAGAGCAGGACACAACTGAGTGACTGAGCACATATGTATTGCTCCAACATAGTAGTTTATATCATATGAAAAGAATTATGAATTACTCTGGATTATGAAATTAATCCTTTAAATGCATATATAATCTAAAATCAAGGGATTGAAGGATTTGGTATAATAGTTTTACATATAAATATAATATAAAACCATAAATAAGATGTTTAACATTCCAGTATCAGTAACATAAACCAGATCTATTTAATACCCAAAAGTTTGGACAAAAAGAAAGCTATACAGCTTGTATAATGGTACATAAGCTTTGTCTTAAGTATTTTATGGGAAATAATAAAGGAAAATACATAGCCAAAATCAGTGGAAGATTTTGCTAGCATGCTTTGAGTAAACACAGAGAAAAAAGAGAGATGAATAGTTGAGTCAGACAACCACACTAATGGGGCAACACTGAGATTGGGATCATGCTTGAGCTCCTGAGAAATGAAGGGTGTGGGTCTAATGGGTGATAGAGGCTGAAGGTCTGAGGACCAGTGAGTGACTCAGAAAGCAGAGACTCAGAGCTGAATTGTAGAGTCAGAAATATATTTACATAGGACCAGTTACAGATAAAAATACTTGTCTAAATCTACTTTCACAACAAAAATGTTCAAATCTTGTTTATGCAATGCAAGGAAACAATTAGATAAGTACTTAAGGCATACTTATTCAAAAGTCTCTTATAATACCAAACACTAGGAATAGTTAAATTGTTCAACAGTATGTTCTTTGGTTCAATAAATCATGGCACTTATTGAAGTCATGGCACATCCCAAACATTGGGATAGCTTCTATCAATTAAGATGCGGGCACAGATTCTATCTTCATTGCTATGCAAATATGTTCACAATGGGCTTCCCTTATGGCTCAGCGGTAAAGGATCCAACTGCAGTGCAGAAGATACAGGTGATGCAAGTTCAGTCCCGGGGTCAGGAAGATCCCCTGGAGGAGGAAATGGCAACCCACTCCAGTATTCTTGCCTGGAAAATTCCATGGCAGTCTACAGTCCATGGGGTTGCAAAGGCTTGCAAAAGCAGGAGTTTCACAATATTTGTATGTAATAAAGGTCGGCCACAAAGCAGCACTGAAAGCACAATTCATCTAAAACCGTAAAATTATATAACACAGATGGGCCCGAAGAAATTATTTTGATAATGAGTGTCTGGAATAGTGAGATTAAAGATAATTATCTTTTTTTCCTTCTGTTCTTCAGTGTGTATCCTGTACACTGTTACATACCATGACAATATATTGATTTTTCATTAGAAAATGACTGAACTTAAGAAGGAAGAATGTATCCATGAGAAGCCAAAGGTTAAAATGGTAGTTGGGTATTTTGTCCTGTTGTCAGAGCATTTGACTAATATTTTCAAAATATACTGTATTATGAATGCAAATAATTTGTTTATTTTTACTGTTTTTCCCTCCCTTGGGAGCACTAGGGCTATTAAAAAATGGCTCAGAAGGATATAGGCCCGAATTTTTCATTAAACAAGGGTACTTAACAAACCACCATAAAATGGAAGTATTTAAAAGATTCATAGAATTTGTGCTGAAAAGGACCTCAAGAGGTTTAGTTTGGCTTCCTCATTTTATGGAGCAAGATGCTGAGACAAAAATAGGGTACTTGATTTACTAAAAATAATACAAGTGATAGAGATAAAACTAAAATTCAGGATTCATCTTTTTTTAGAAAATTTACAGTCTGGACTCTTTTCACCATGTCACAATTATTAAATATGGTAAAATGCAGAAGAAGAAGAGAAAAACCAATTTCTTAATTTTTATTTCTACTTTAAAATGTTCCAGGGGTGGGGGAAATATAATTGACTAAGCAATGACAACTTTATATCAATTTTATGACTTAAAAAATCTAATCCCAGCTAACAAAAGCATTAGGAAAAATCATGTACAAATGTATAATCTGCTTAGAAATTAATGAGTTCAAGAAATGTTTATCTATCTATATATCTTTTTACAAATGCACACAGAATTACATGTTAATAAATCCAAGAACTCTATTCTGAGTTTAAGATAGAAATATCTACAGGACCCATAGTTTGTGTGGTTGTAAAGAAAAGGAGGGCCAAGGCCATGTCTCTTGGGCATATAGTGATGGATAATAGATTACAAGGGATCTTGCTTTCTTCAAAGTCACATTAGATACCTAATGTTATCCTCAGTCTTCTAGGGTCCTTCCTCCCCCAAAAGAAACACATATCCGTGCTTACATTGTCTTTCTTGTAATTAATTTGTTTTGAAATTCTGTTTCCTAAACTCCTTGATCAAACCATTAGGTATTTAATCCATTTTATCTTTATCAGCCTCCAAAATTATGTTTATATGATCTTTAAAGGAATGTGATCTCAATTTATATGCTACAGGATATCTTGGATGCTAAAAGACACCTTTTAACCCTTCTAAAAGGTAATCAAAAGAGTGAATCAAACTGGGGGAGAAGAACCGAGGATTTCATGTCTTGTTCTATATTCTGAGGGAGAACAGAAATGAGGTCGGCCACGGTTTGTCTGCTTTTGATTGTCATCACATTGATCAAATTAAGCACATTAAGTTTTATGGAGAGGTTATCACCTATAATTCTCCAGAAATTCCAGAGTAATTTCAAATCAATGAGAACCCAGCTCATGTCAAGAGTTGTTCAGACAGCTGTCATGTAGCTTCCTTGACCTAAAATGCCAGTTTCCAATATCCCGAGTCCTCAGTAGATGCTGCTGTTTCTTTCAGCTGCCAACTGTGCCCTAGAAAGGATGGCACTGGGTGTCCACTCAGAGAGTCCAGATATTAACCAAATCCCTGCTCAAGACACTGTGGGTATTCTAGATGTTATTTTCACATAAAAAACCCCCTAACTTGCTGCTTGAAGTACTCCCTGATCATAAAGTCTTATTTCTAAAATTTTGTGCAATTGACACCCAGAGTAAGTTTTATTTTTAGCCCAAGTAAAAGTTTGGGGGAACAGTTAAAGCAAATCCAACAAATTCTGTCTTTTCTGACAATTATAGCTTTTGAGATTTCTGATAATACTTGACTATTAATTAAATTTGTTTAAAACACCATTAGTCAACATGTTTCTTTCTTCAGTTGATTTACATAAAATTTAAATTCTAGTTTAAGTTCTAACCCACATGAATTTAAAAATTTCTTTTTAAGAAAAATACTTAAGTACTGAGAACTAGCATCTGTATGAAGAAAGTCAAATACACTAAATCCCCAGATCACTGTTTTGCTGTTGTTACATTTTATGTAATTTCTGAAAATGGGTCAAATTAAGAGTACATTTTAATAGATTATTTATAAGGGTATAATTAAATTATGTTTCAAGCTATGGTTTGAGATAAAAGTTCATTAAAATGTATTATTTCATATTTTAAAGCCTAATTATGCAAATATATGTGCATATTCTCAATAGTTGTGTCACGTTGGATAAAATACTTATTATGTTCCTTGTGTAAAACCTACCTCCAAGACATAGAATTATGTAAGTAGACCACTGTGTGCATATAGTAAGCATTCAATGTTAGTTACTACTATTATATTTTCATATATATACAGCTTAGCTTTGATCTTGAAAAATTATTATTTTTAAAAAGCAAAATACATGTACTATTAAACTTGAAATTGCAGTTAAATGTATATACCTAAAACTTTAAGAGAAATACTATTTTTAACATCTCAAGAAAGGGCATTCTTAGAAATTCATTGATATAGAAACTCATTTTGTGGAATAGTCAAACACAGAGGACCATTATTACTGAATACTAACTTATAACTGTGTGGGAAAAATGTCTATTTATGCCAATGTAATATATTCATGGGTTTCCCTGGTTTCAGCGGTAAAAAATTCACCTGCCAATGCAGGAGACACAGGTTTTAATTGTGAGTTAGGAAGATGCCCTGGAGAAGGAAATAGCAACCCACTCCAATTCTTTGCCTGGGAAATCCCATGACAGAGGAGCCTGGCTTGCTACAGCCCCTGGGGTAGCAAAAGAGATATAACGTAGCAACTAAAACAACAATTTATTCTTATAGTTTTGCGAAATTGGCAAGATGATGAAGATGACCAAAAAGATGAACTTCACATGAACTCTGTTAACTAATTGTTTTCATGGAGAAGCTACAATTGGGAGAGTCCCTGACTTTACAAAAAAGGAAGATAATTTGGAACAAATGTATCTTAAAGGGCAGTCTTGAGAAGAAAGGACAGAAACACTTAACATAAAGCAAAGGAGAAAAATGTTTCTAGATCATTATGTGTTACTTGACCCATATTGTAAAATCCATTTTAAAATTCCCTTCCCTGAGATACTAGCATAATCACAACATAGCCAAGAACATGTTCATGTGTGTGTGTGTGTGTGTGTGTCTGAGAAGAAAAAGCTGGACTATATTAAACTTAGAAAAACTGTCTATACATTCTTCTTGAATTAGGCTGATAAAGGACTGATGAAAGAATGTATCTTTATGGGTAGAGTTAGAGCAAGTTTCTCCCCTCCCAGTGAGGGAACCTTTCCACAGAGATAAGAAATTCAAAAGGTAAAAGTGAAATATCAACACGTGTTTTGCTACCTACTGTCCTCCAAACACCATATGTGTTTGGAAGTAATGGAATCAGCTTGATCCAAAGCCAGGAGTAGTTGCTTCCTGTGAATCCAAGCAGGATCTCATACACTCTGATGGCAGAAACTGGAGAGAGCCATTTGACCCTAAGTGAACTTTGTTCTTTCTTGTGCAGACCAAGGAGCAGATGTAGAAAAGAGATTCTCAGACAGAGAAAGTTATATCTTGGGACACCAGCCCAGCCCTGAGAGTTGAATACAAGTCATTTTTTATAAGGATGTCAGTTGGATTTAGTCCTTTTATGGAGACTTAACCAGGAGTTCTGTGACTGGACTTCACAAACACAATAACTAATCAAATCTTATAAAATATGGTGCTAAAAGTCAATTACACTCTTGAATTTCAACCATAACATTGGCTGCTAACCAGATCTGTTGTGCTGCAATCAAGTTGACACTATTGCTTTTTTTTTTTTATGTTGTTGTTAAAGTATATAAGCTTCAAATAATACCCAGAACAGTTAGTGTCCAAAGAGAGAAAGTTTTGTTATAAAACGGCTTTTTCACCAGCAGCCCCAGAAATCAACTATACAGAGGGGCCTTGATAAGATGCAACCTTACAGAGCTGTTACACAAACTGAATGGGATAAAGATATAAAGGAATGTGATAGATTATAAATGGTATGAAATATATAATTTGCTTTACTATTTACAGAGTTAACATTATTTTCTTGTCCATTTAGGGTTTTCTATATAAATGCATTATTATTTAAGATATTACAGCATCCAAGATCCGGAAGTTGAGTGGTGCTTTCCCTATTTCAGGTTTTATAAAGCTGTGAAAACTGTAAATGATCAGATAATTAAAATCATTCCATACTGACTTTTTTATTAAAATGGTTTTGCTTAAAAAAAAAAATCTACTGTAATTTGTGCTGTGCTGTATGCTATGCTAAAGTCACTTCAGTTGTGTTTGACACTTAATGACCCCATGGACTGTAGCCCTCCAGGCTCCTCTGTCCATAGGATTCTCCAGGCAAGAATACAGGAGTGGCTTGCCACACCCTCCTCCAGGTGATCTTCCTGACTCAGGGATGGAACCTGTGTCTCTTACATCTCCTGCATTGGCAGATGGGTTCTTTACCACTTGAGCCACCCGGGAACGTAGTTGCTCAGTCATATCTGACTCATTGCGAACCCATGGACTGTAGCCTGGCAGGCTCCTCTGTCCATGGATTTCTCCAGTCAAGAATACTGGAGTGGGTTGCCATTCCCTTCCCCAGGGGATCTTCACAATCAAGGGATTGAACCCCAGTCTCCTGCATTGCAGGCAGATTCTTTACTGTTTACCAGTCACCTGGGAAATGGACCTCTTTAAATAATCAATAGGCCCATATTTCTTGGTAGATTCTTTGGCTGTATACCAAGGAGGATGAAGTGATCTCTGATATTAAGGAGAAAGAAAATGAAAACTTCCATTTTCTTATCAACGAGCATTTTCTAAGTACCTCCAATGTATAAAGTCACTGTATCAGAGTTAGATGGAGATGCTGGTAAATAAACCATAGCTCCACTCTCTAGGAAGGAACTGGATATAATTATGGGAATTTGCTGTTGGAGGGAAAGGATAACTAATTCTCACGGAAGAAAGCCTAAGAAGTTCCATCAAAGTGGGGAGGAAAGATGACTTCTAAAGGGAATATCTGAGGAAATCTTTTTATTTTTAATTTTATTTAGTTAAAATTTTTTTCTGTTATTCCTATTTTATAGATGGAGAATCTGTGGCTAACTTGGCCAAGATCACATAGATAGAAAGAGGAAATGCTGGAACTTGAACCTGCAGAGGCTGGTTGTGGAGGGACCCTTCTTAATTGCTTTACTAGACATCCTCCCTGAGGGAATTTTTTAGAAAGTGGCTCCTGACTTGGATTTTGAAGTATGATAATAACTTTCAAAGAGGAATGTGGTAACCTAAATCTGGAGACCAAGATGAGGCTCAAACTGTAGAAGACTTTATAAAAGCAGAGTGAGAATTTTAAGCTTTATTCATCTTTTTAAATGGGAAGAAGGATGTAGGATGGAAATTAAAGATTTTGAAATGGTGATGTAACATGACCAGATGTCTGTTTTTAAATAAAGATATCTTGTTTGGAGAACGAATTGGAGTGGGGTATTGAAGGTAGAAAAGAGGGATAAACCACAAGAAATAAGAAAGGAAAAAATAAGTGCTACAGTGGGAAAATGTGATAATCAAGTTTTTAGGATAATGAAATATGCACATGAAGTAATAGAGGACATTTCCATGGAGAAAACAGGCATTACAATAATTACAGAACACCCATTGATTCATTCAAGAAATAGTTGATAATGTAACTAACATTTTGGAATCCTCAAGTACAGTACAGGCTTCCCCGGTGGCGGTGGCTCAGTGCTAAAGAATCCACCCACCAACACAGGAGATGCAGGCGATCCCTGGATCAGGAAGATTCCCTGGAGGAGGAAATGGCAACCCACTCCAGTATTCTTGCCTAAAAAAATCCCATGGACAGAGGAACCTGGTGGGCCACAGTTCATGAGGTTGAAGAGAGTCAGACATGACTGAGCAAGTGAGCACACAAGTACAGTATGTTCTGGTAGATGGTTTTAGACAATTAAACAGAAATTAAAGTTTAGTATGATGAAAACTTTAATACGGAATGAGAGTATATTGGAGGTGAGGTGACACGTTCAAGGTGCACATAGCCTATTCTTAAGAGGCAGGAATATTCTCTCAGAAAAAATTAATCTGAAAGGTTGATATTACTTATTTGAAGTGGAGAAGGGACAGAAGATTACCAAGAAGGAGGAAAAGTTGGAGAAGATGTCTGAAATCAGAGTGTTCACATCTCCTAGAAATGAGAGTAGTTAACTAGCATTGAAAGTTAGAGCAAGCCTAGAGCAGGAGGTATTGTGGTGAAAAGATAGGGTGAATAAATAAAGCTCTTAAAAATCTATGCTATTCTCTTTCTGACTGAAATGGTACAAATAAACCTTTTTGCAGGGCAAATAAAGATGCAGATGTAGAAAATGGAAATTCGGATGTGGGGAGGATAGGGTGGGATGAACTGGGAGGTTGGGATTGACAAATGTACACTTCCATGTGTAAAATAGACAGTGGGATTCTGCTGCATAGTGTAGGGCAAAGACAGAGGTATTGGGAATGGAGAGGAGTGAATGTATGGTACTGAGGATATGGATTCAGCTGAACTTGGTATTTGACTGGCCGGGAGAAGCAAGGTTGAAACTAATGTAGGAGTCAGGGGTGCCAACTGGACTTCTGACTTGGACAGATGAGTAGATTGTTCTATTATTCAGGGATACAGAAATTCCAGGAAGGAACAGGTGTTTAGAGGATGATGAAAAAATAAGGTTGGGGCATATTTAATTTGAAGTGTGTGAGTGCCATCTAAACTGATATGCTGCTGCTGCTGCTAAGCTGTTTCAGTCGTGTCTGACTCTGTGTGACCCCATAGACGGCAGTCCACCAGGCTCCTCTGTCCCTGGGATTCTCCAGGCAAGAATACCAGAGTGGGTTGCCATTTCCTTCTCCAATGTATGCATGCATGCTAAGTTACTTCAGTCATGTCCAACTCTGTGTGACCCCATGGACCCCACTGGGTTCCTTTGTCCATGGGATTCTCTAGGCAAGAATACTGGAATGGGCTGCCAGTTCCTTCTCCAAAACTGAAATGGAGTTGTTCAAAAGAAAAATTCAGAAAAGAAAGCAGGATTATAGAGATAATTCTGTGATTCATCAGTGAATACAAGTCAGTATCTTTAACCAGGGAATGTAAAAACCCTCTAAAATTGTTAGGAAAACTTTGTGTTTATGGGTTCATGCATAAATATCTAGGGAGAGATTCCACCATGATCTCCAGTTTCCTAAAAAACTGTGTCCAATAAAAATGTTTATAAGAAATTATTTGAAGTAGATAGCGAGTTAAACTATATTTGATCAAATGACTCAAAGTTAGTATGCAGATTAAGAGGAAGACCTAGAACATTACTTGATGATAACTAAGTAATGAATAAAGGTAGAAATGAATAGAGACAGAGGAGTCCCTAAGAGAAAATAAAAATTGAATTGGAGAAGAGAAAATAATGGTGCTTGGAGCTCTAATGATGGACTTTGGTCATCAACAGTATGTAAGATTAGGGCAGGTTGGGGCAGGTGAAAACACTTGGTGTGTCAAGTGTTTAAAATTACAGATTTCAGAATGATAATCTGCCCTCTGACTTAGGTTCTCTGATGTATAAGAAATATCAGTGATTTTCAGTTTTAGCTTCGTTTTGTAAGTACAGGTGTGATGATTCTCAAGTTCTTTACATGTGGATCTAATAAAGAAGTCTTTGTTCAATTTTGATAGAAGTACAAAGGCAAATGAAAGGAGAAAGAAAATATTTTCGACAAAGTTTGTTGAAACAATTGGACATGTCATTAGGAAAAATAAGAACTTCCTACTATTCTTCACATCTTGTAAAGAAATTACATCAAAATGGATAATGTAGAAAAATGTAAAATGAAGAAATGATTACCTTTTTGAAGAGCACATTGGGAAAAAAATTATTTGTGACATTGAGACACACAAAGAGTTTTTAGTTACAACATCAAAAGCATGATCCAAAAATGAAGAATAAGAACAGAACCTAATAAATTGGACTTCATCAAAATGAAAAACTTACTCTGTGAAAGACTTTATTGAGAGAATAAAAAGAAAATTTACAGAAGGATTTTTTTTTTAATTTTTGCAAATCACTATATTTATTTGGGATATTTCATTGACAGAGGGTTATGGTGATTGCAGGAAAGTGGTTCTCTAAACTACTTCTGAGTTGCACCTCTGGAAAAGAAGTTGAGCCATAACCTATAAGTTTATAGAGTTATATAATATCCAGAATAAAAACTCTAAGCATATCCTGACTTTCAACGTAGAACTAGAAAACCAGCTGTAGCAAACAGAAGTTACTTATACTGAGAGCAAACACATCAAATTCATCATAAGATAAAGAATCAGTGAAGCCCTGAAGAATGTCAACAACATGAAAGAGGATCATTAAATTTAATAGATAGATTAAGCAACACAAAATAACACTGAGTCTATGAAACAAATGAAAGGAATTTACCAAAAAAATTATGTTTTCAACAGGAATGAAGATGCTATTTCATCCAGAAAATAAGAATATATCATTATGAAAAATAAATGATTATTGTCCAGTAAGAGATTACATGACTGTAGCAGAATATCATATATATATAGACTGAACAATAGAGTATTCATATCTAACGTAAAAATTTATAAACTGGCAGACTTAACAAGTACAAAATGACACAACTTGACTTTTAGATCAGACATTAATATTCAAAATGTTGACAAAAACAGATTTTGATATTTAGGAATCAGAATCATTATTTTACTATATCAGATGTTAATTATGATATTTTGATATTAATTATGATATTTGATAATAATTTTATACTTTAATATTATTTCTGGAATAATTATCATTTTTATAAGCTCACATTCTATAAAGTTACTATATGCCAAGTATTGTTCCAAGAACTTTATGCATATCATATTTAACCCCCAAAACTTAAAAAAAAAAATGGAAGAAAGAAAAGCTCAAAACATGTACTCTTTGAGATCGCAAAGACAGGCAGAGTTAGACATGGTGATCAGTGTCATACTGGTAGATAAAGTTGGAATTAAGATATTAATACAAGTTGTTTGAACTCAGTATGTGTATTCAATCACCCAATCAAACTCTTGAAAGTAAGAATAAAAAAATAAAATCCAATGATGCTGGAATAAGGGGAGCTCATATGGGTAAAAAAGGAACTTTGACTCCTATTGTATATCATACACAAAAATTAATCTGAGCTGGATTACAGGCTAAACAATGAAGCATTTAGAAGAAATTAGAATATATATGTGACTAGGTAGGCAAGATTCATTCTTGAGGGCCCAACAGTACTATGCTTGAAAGAAAAAAAAATGTTGGCAAAAAATATTAAATTGGATTTCACTGAAATTAAAACCCTTGCTCTTCAAAATTTGCAATGGAGACATGAAAAGGCAAGCTATTGATTGGGAGAAAGTATTTACAGGGTGTATTTGACAAAAAGTTTTCATTTAAAATATGCAAATAATTGATAGAAATCAATACAAAAAAGAAACAGCCCAATTAAAAGTGGACAAAAGACCTTTGTAGAGAGTTCACAGTAGAAAATATATGAATGGCCAAAAAGCACTGAATCTCTCAATGTAATTATTGAAAGGGAAAATACAAATTAAAAACCACAACGAGATTGCATTATACACTCACTTGAAGGTCTAAAGTGAAAAAGATTGTTAAGAGAAAATGTCAGTGACAATATCTAGCAACTAGTTTTCTCAAACATTGCTGATGGGTACAAAACTGTACAACTCTCCTGAAAAAATATTTTTTTTTCTTATGTTAAGAAGTAAAACATACACCTATTCCATAACATGGCATTTTCCTCGCTTAGGAGACATAAAAACACATGTAAACAAAAAGGCTTACACATGTATTGTTACAACAGCTAGTTTCATGTTAGCCAATAGTAATAATAATTGATGCCATAACAATTAGTTTTGTGAAAGAGGAAGCTGTGGCCTAATAGTTTTTTCATTATTTAATGTATTGCTACTGTGGAACTTGTACACTAATTTATGAAATATAGCAAGTAGTTTTAAAATAGGTTACATATTTTTATTTAATCCACCTTAGGAAAATCTCTTGCTCTTTGGTACGTTAAAAATTTGAGCATGCTCAGTAAGAATCTAAATCTACCGTCTGTTTGCTTGCCCGCTTGCCCAGAGTGACCTGACTTCATTGAATAGTGCTGCATGTGCATGATCTAGGGACCCAAAGAAGTTGATGCTACGAAGAGAAGGTTGTGTGAAAGACACAACCTTTCCCTTTCATTTTTTCTGTATCTCTTTATGTTATCCCTGGGAGTCAGTTATATTTTGTATAAGGCATAAAAATAAGTGTGTGAATAGATGTTGAATTCAGAGTTGGCCTAAATTGGTCAGCATCTGTTTCTCCACTTTCTTAATGACTAAATGAGCCACTTGAAGTATATCTACTGCCATTGTTAGAATATCGGAGTATCTGTGCTAAATATAGTTTAATATTCATTAATATTGATGGAATTTTAAAAAGTATGGGGTGGGTAGAATCACTTCTTCCTATTAATCATAAGTCATACACTTTGAAAAAGGAAAAAAATAGTAGTTCCTTTAAAATATTCTATTAAATGTTAAAACATCCTTAAAAAAAAGAAAAATAGATGAATCTCAAAAACTTATAGTGAATTAAATGATACGGAAGAAATCGTACATATTTTATGACTTCATTTGTGTGCTTGCACGCTAAGTTGCTTCTGTCATGTCCAACTCATTGCAACCCCATGGACTATAGCTGACAAGGCTTCTCTGTGCATGGATTCTCCAGGAAAGAATACTGGAGTTGCCATTTCCTACTCAAGGGAATCTTCCCAACCCAGATATTGAAACAGTGTCTCTTATGTCTCCTGCATTGGCAGGCGAGTTCTTTACCATCAGCGCCACCTGGGAAGCCCCATGATTTCAATTAAGTGAAGTTAAAAAGACAAAATTAATCATAGTGGCAGAAATGAGAATAGTGGTTGCCTAAACACTTAACTGATAAAGCAATTATTCTACAATTAAAAATAAAAAACTTAAATACATTGTAAAGCAACTATAGTCCAATAAAAATTAATAATAATAATAATAATAAACACTTGATTGGGCTGACTCTGGCGGAGTACAGGCTGGAGTAAGAAAAATGTCCCACATTTTGATTGAGGTGGTGAGGTGGTAGTTATATGTAGTTTTGCATTGATTAATACTTATTGAGTTGTATATTTAAGATCTATTCATTTAACTCTTTGTAAATTTTACCTCAACTAAAAGGAAATACTTCCTGACCTCCTTTGAAATAAAGCTATTTTAAAGTAATATGACTTTACCATGAAGGAGATGAGTAGGGAAATTAATAATTGAAGAAAGCAGTTCATCTAGCATAGGAAGAAGATTAGCACTGATGAATTCTAAACATAAATAAAACTCAAGTGTGCCTTTGCATATTAAAATCCTAAAATTTTCTAAGATTAGATATCATAGGTATTACATAGTACTAGTTTAGTTGCTCAGTCATGTACCCATGGACTTTATTTTGCAACCCCATGGACTCTAGCCCATCAGGCTCCTCTGTCCATGGGATTTTCCAGGCAAGAATACTGGAGTGGGTTGCCATTTCCTTTCCCAACCCAGGAATTGAATCTAGGTCTCCTGCATTGCATGCAGATTCTTTACCATCTAAGCCACCAGGGAAGCCCTAGGTATTATATATCTAATATAAAACCCCAAACTTGGAAACTAAAGCAGGAGAAAAAAAGTATAGAAAAAACACCTTGAAATTACTATAAGAAAGAAAGATTGGAGAGAAAAACAAAGCAAGGTAAATGTATACTGTAAAAGAGAGGAGTGATCAAGTTTAAATACATTGTTATTATTTTAGTCACGAAGTTGTGTCCAACACTTTTGAAGCCCATCAGACCCCTCTGTCAGTGGAATTTCCCAGCAAGAATACTGGAGTGGCTTTCCATTTCCTTCTCAAAGGTATCTTCCTAACCCAGGGATAGTACCTATTAAATATATTAGTATCACAGTAATATGAATAGGCCATACATTCCCATTTAAAGATGTAGACTAAATACTCCAGGGGATCTTCCCGACCCAGGGATTGAACCCAGGTCTCCTTCATTGAAGGCAGATTCTTTAACATCTGAGCCACCAGGGCAGCCTGTATTATATGTTATAAGCATGTTTATTACAATTAAAATAATCATGCACTCAGACTGGGATAAAAATGATGGCAAGATATAGAGATTTTCAAAGATAGAGAATATGTTTCTGTTTTGTTTTTGAGAAATTATAGATAATGTGTTGTTATTAAACAGTATTCATACTTAAACCCACATTCTCAAATATTAATTCTTATTCTTCATCTAAATGTGAATAATTTATTATGTTTCCAAAATTAACCATCAAATCCCTAACAAACTCAATTCAATAATTAAGTCTAAAATGGAAAGGGATTAGAGAGTGGAAGTACATTTTAGAATCTATTTAAATGTTTTTGAGAAAATTAAAAAGAGCCTTAGCTAAACCAACACACACACACACACACACAAACATCTTAAAGGAGAGTTTGCAACTTGATGGGAACTTACAAGAACTGAATAGATTTTTATTTATTTTTGGCTGTGCTGGGTCTTCACTGCTGTCTGTGGACTTTTCTCTGGTTTTGGGGAACAGGGACTACTCTTTGTTGCAGTGCTCCGGCTTCTCATTGTGGTGGTTTCTCTTGTTATGGAGAACAGGCTCTAGGGTCTGTGGAATTCAGTAGTTGTGGCATGTGGGCTCAGTAGTTGGGCTTCCTGGGCCCTAGAGCACAGGCTCAATAGTCTTTGCACATGGCCTTAGTTGCTCTGTGGCAGATGGGATCTTCCTGGATCAAGGACTGAACCTGTGTCTCCTACATTGGCAGGCAGATTCTTTACCCATGGGTCACCAGGGAAGCCCCTGGACAAATATTTTTCAGTGCTAGCTCTGTGCCAGTCTCCTGGAACTAAGGACAGATCTTTGAACTGGACTCAACCTAGTGAGAGGGAATGACACTAATAAGAATAACAAAGAAAAGTAATGTCATGTTATAACTGCTGCAAAAGATTACAGAGAGGAGGGTGGGAGAGTGTATATATCTCACACAGGCTAGTAGAGATCTGAATGTAACAAGTCAGTGAAACATGGGACTCTCTGGAGCCTACAATTTCAGGCAAAGAAGAGCAAGTACAGAGGTTCTGAGTTGAGAATGTGTCTAGGGTACTGAATGAACATGAGTTCAGTTTGACTGAAACTCAGTAAATGAGTTAGATGACAATCCTGCAGGACATTTTCAGTGCTGTTGAAGGGTTAGGATTTTATTCTGGTGGAATGTAAAGATATTGGAAGTCTTCTGAACAGATGCACATTTAAAAAATATCACTTGCTACTCAGTAGAAAATGGATGTCATTCAAGAGGTAAGATAAATGGACAATTGTTCAAATAGGAGAGAGAGTAGGTTGGACTAAGATTTGGGGAACATCCACCCTAGTTTGCTGGAGATAGTCCTGATTTGAACCTGTTGTCCCCACATTATTAGTAGCACTCATCGCTGTTGTCATTGTTTAGTCACTGAGTTGTGTCTGACTCTTTTGTGACCCCATGGACTGTAGTTCACCAGGCTCCTCTGTCCATGGGATTTCCCAGGCACGAATACTGGAAAGGGTTCCATATCCATTTCCTCCTCCAGAGGGTCTTCCTTTCCAGGGATCAAAGCTCCATCTCCTGCATTGGCAGGCAGATTCTTTACCACTGAGCCACCAGGGAAACCCTGAATAGCACTTATATTTACTCTCAAATATAGTGCTTTATTGGAGAAGGGCATGGCAACCCACTCCAGCATTCTTGCCTGGAAAATCCCATGGGCAGAGGAGCCTGATGGGCTACAATCCATAGGGTTGCACAGAGTTAGACATAACTGAAGTGACTTAGCAAGCATGTAAGCATAGTGCATTATATGGTCTTCTACCTGAGGGGGTGACCGTGAAAGTCCTGTGACATGGTCAGTATCAGGGTATATTTTGAAATAGAACTAGCAAGACTTTCTGATGGATTAAATGTAAGATAGAGAGAAAAAGAAGTCAAAGATGATGGATGACAAAGTGTGGGAGCTTAGAAAATGTGATTTAGCAGTGGCCTTATTGAGTGAGAAGTGCTAGCAGAGAAGCTCTTCAGAGAGAAAAAGGTTTTGGAGGTGTTTTAGTTCAGAAGAAATTCCTGAGACTAGGATTTGGGTGCAAGTCATTTATTAAGAAAATGCTTCCAAGAGAGATGGATCAGGGAGTAGAGGAAGCAGGAAATGGAAGGGGAGAAAGCTGAGCAAGAGTGCCATGGCAAGCTAAGTCCTCGGCCACACCTGATCCAAAGAGCTCTGGAGCATAAATCATATCTCAAAGGTTTTCCTGCCTTAAGACAATTTGGGATGGGTTTCTAGGGCCATGAAATAGGAATAGGAACTCCCAGGCACCTCACATTCCCTATAGTTATAAGCAGCTCCAGTAGCCCAAGGGCTATCCTTTAAGAAGGAGCTATGAACTGAATTATGTGCCCTCAAATTCATATGCTGACACCCTAATCCCTAATGTGATGGTATTCCAAGATGGGGTCTTTGGGAAATGATCAGGGTTAGATTAGTTCATCAGAGTGGGGCCCTAATCATAGAGTTAGTGGATTTGCAAGAAAAGGAAGAGAAAGCAATCTCTTCCTCTACTATGTGAGGATGCAACAAGAGGGCAGCCATCTGCAAGCCAGAGAGATGGCCTTCAGGAAACAAATCAAAGACATCTTAATCTCAGGTTTCTCAGACACTAGAACTGTGAGGAAAATAGCTTTCTGGGTTTTTTTGTTTTTTGTTTTTTGTTTTCCAGCCATCCAGACTGTGGTACTTTGTTATGGCAGCCTAGAGAGATTAAGACAAATGGTTACAGGTACAACTCAGTAGACCTAACGCTTGGCAAAGCTGAGGGGCGGACAGGTCTGAACCTGCAAACAGAGAAGAGAAATCTCAGACACTCTGGGTGGAGCACCAAGGACAATGGGCTGTAGTGTCCACTTCAGAGCTTAGAGTGAAAAGTTCACTTGAGCAGGCTTTGAGGCATGTTGTATCATCAAATCAAATGAGTAGACAGCTGGATATATGACTTAAGAGAGAGGTTGGGAATAAAGATAGATGTGTTAAGTCAGTGGTATTTAAAGACAGGATTCCTGAGGTCATTAGTAAATGAAGAGAATTAAGCTCTATGCTAGCCACTGAGTGAGGCTCAGAGAAAGTTTGACATACCATCCATGCACTTGAACGACCTTGATCTTATTTGAGCAATGGGTAGCCAAGACATTATGGCTTTCAAGGGGTGATATCTGTGGTAGATCTCCATAGTGTTCTTGGTTTGTTTATGACTATTTTATCTTATATCTTTATCCATTTCTACATCTCTGCCCTCCACCTCTTTGCTTGGGAAAAAGTATATTCAGCATCTTTTTCTTCTCCTCTTTCTGCAGAAACATCATCAAAATCACATCCATTTTAACCGTAGTTCATTTTAGACCAAAGATATGCAAATATATGGTGCTGTGATATGTTTGAGAATCCCTTGAGTTTTTTAATTACCTCAAGTTAGTTTTAAAATTCTCATAGAATATGAATTTAAATAATTCTACAAAAAAAACAAACAAAATCCAAGGCAACAGATCCCATGCCTTTGAAGGCAGGGCAGTTTTTACTAAATAAAATAAGTACATGTTAAGTGAGTCAGAGGAGTTGAAGTTGGAGGGATTTACTCTTGCTGTTGTTGTCCAGTTGCCAAGGTGTGTTGGACTCTTCAAGACCCTGTAACTGAAGCATACCAGGTTTCCCTGTCCTTCACCATCTCCTGGAGTTTGCCCAAGTTTATGTTCATTGAATCAGTGATGGCATCCAACCATCTCATCTTCTGTCACCCTCATGATAACTGCCTTGTCATGGCAAAGGGGCTTGCATAATTCAATGAAGCTATAAGCCATGCCATGCAGGGCCACCCAAGATGGATGGGTCATAGTGGAGAGTTCTGACAAAATGTGATCCACTGGAGGAGGGAATGACAAAACCACTCCAGTATACTTGCCATGAGACTCCCACAAACTGTATAAAAAGGCAAAAAGATTGACTCTTAAATGACCTTTAATTCCCAACTCCCCAAATTTTAATGTTTATAGTAGTATAACTCTTGACTTTGAAGGATACAAAACAGGCTCTTCAGGACAACTTCAAGTGCTTATACCATCCTCATAAAGAATCATCTAATCTTTGCTTGAATCCTAATCATAGGAAAATCAGAACTTCCTGAAGCCACACTTTCTTAAGGAGATACCAATGTCTCCTTTCTTTGTCTGACACTAGTTTGTTCTTTACACTAGTCTAGACAACAGAACAAGTCCTTTTATATTAAGTTCTTAAATATTATTAACTAATAAATTATTTTATTACAGTTACTTGAATAAAACTGCTTTTTATTTTTCATTTTGCCTTGCTTCTTCATCAACACAATTATTCAGACAGTGACTAGAGCATGTGGGAGAGTAACAACTGGTAACATTAGCTAACTTATATTGATCCAGTTCTAGCCCTTTGCATGTTTATGTATACAGTATGAATCCTCCTCACAACAACTCTATCAGCCTGATACTATTACTATACCCAGTCTAGAAAAGAGGTACAGAGATGCTGAGAAACTGGCCCAAGGTCATTGAGTTAGTAGGTAGTCATGCAGAATTCAAATCCCAACCATCTGACCCTGGAGTCCAAGTTCATAGCCACCCTGATATACTGCCCTGGTTAGCAGAATACTAGTGCTGTATTTGGACTTGCTCCCTTACCCTTTTCCAATTAAGGCCCCACAGCATAACTTTACCTCACAATAGCCAAGGCCACTTGTGGTTGTCATTTTTGTGCTTGGTTTCAAAAGGGCTCAAGCCACTGCTTCTCAGGACACAGGAAATTTATGAGGCAGCTTATAGTCTCCATTCTATAAACTGATGAAATTCTATTAATCTCCCCTCTACTAATTTGATTTGGTGTGTTCCTTTCATGGAAGACACTAGCTCATCATAAATCTGACAGGCTTTCTGCTCATGCTGCATTGCTTTTATTATTATTGTATTACAGAGTTTCAGTAACTCAGATTTAGGATTACAGACAAAACTGCCAGAAAAATTTACAGCAGGCTGTCATCCCCACATTTTTATAGCTTGGCTTGTTGCACAGTTTCTTTTAAAAATCTTAACACTTAACCCTTGACTTTGGTTTAAAAATACAATTTGTGCTTTTTCTATCTATAAGAACTATTATTTTGAGTTAATGAAAGCAATTCCTGGTTCTTAGTCTTTTTACATCTTTAGCATGAAATTTGGAAATATTCTAAATAGGAACATTTCCTAGGTTAGTCAATAGCAATTAGGCATTACACTTAATTTGTTAGCATTTTAATATTGCATCTTTAAAAATGTACTTGGAGGACTTACAATGTCACCTCAAATAAAACTTCAGCATAATCTGAATCCTTGCAATGTGATTCTTAGTTTGGAGAAAAGGCAAAGCTTGTTCATTATTATGCTGAGGAGGGCATCTAATGCTTTAAAAGGACAAAGATAACTATTAATTACATGCTGAGAATTTTATTTTTAGACAAGAATTATGAGATGTAAGGTAATTATCTAAATTAATTGATTTTCACATTATTAATGATGGAAATAACTAGGTTCTATTCATATGCCACTCAGAATAATAAGTGGTTTATTTGTATTATCTCATTAAAATGTGTCAACAATCTTATAAGATGATTAAATGTTTTAAAGCAATACAAAATACAATGTATTGTCTTAGATTTCCCAGAATACAGACATATCATGTATTAAATTCTTACATACTGTAAAGTTTGCTCTGACAATTTTTTTTTTTTTTTTGGATGTATATTTTCAGTTCTAGTCATCTTGTGCCAGAAACCCTTAGACAAATTTATGGAGGCAGAAAGAAAGCATTTTTATGAGACAATACTTTTCTTATATCAGTGAATATTTGAGAACCACTTCTGGGTGTTCTCGATGCATTCCAGCACAAATAAGCAAGGGCATGCCTGCAGGTTCTGTCAATATCTGCACTACTCAAACCTACTTCATCTTCATAAGATTATTTATTTAAGCTTTTATAAGAGAATAGAGGGCTTCTCAGGTAACTGCAGTCATGACATTAAAAAGACGCTTGCTTCTCAGAAGAAAAGCAATGACAAACCTAGACAGCGTATTAAAAAAGCAGAGACGTTACTTTGCCGACAAAGGTCTGTATAGTATATATAGTCAAAGCTATGTTTTTTCCAGTGGTCACATACAGTTGTGAGAGCAGGACTGAGTGCCAAAGAACTGATCAGACATGACTAAAGTAACTTAGCACACATTCAAAAGAATAGAACAAGAGTATGGAACGAAGAGAGGGGACTATTTTTTAGTATTAATTTCCCCATGCTTGCTTGTGTTAGAGATTTTTTTTTTTTTTTTTAAAGACAGGCCTCTTCGTCACCTCTTTTGGGTTGGAGGACAGTGTAGGAATCTCTCAAGTTTCTGTTTGGACCTTTGCAAGGATGGATGCAGAAACTTTGGGAGCAGGGCAGAGAGAAAACAGTGTGGGTCACGTGCACGCTGTTACTTCAATCCTGTCCAACTATTTCTGACCCTATGTACTGTAGTCTGCCAGACTCCTCTGTCCAAGAGATTCTCCAGGCAAGAATGCTGGAGTGAATTACCATGCCCTTTTCCAGGGGATTTTCCCAGGGATAGAATCTTTGTCTCTTATGCCTCCTGCATTGGCAAGCTAGTTCTTTACCACTAGAGCCACTTGGAAAGCCCAGTGTGGGTCATACTTGATACTTAATGCTACCTTGAATAGAAATCCAAAAGACGTTAATGAAAAACACTTTGGATAAATGTTGATCTTTTATTTATTGTTTTTCCCACTTATATTTATTAGTTGGAGGCTAATTACTTTACAATATTGTGGTGGTTTTTGCCATACATTGACATGAATCAGCCATGGATTTACATGTATTTCCCCATCCCGATTCCCCCTCCCACCTCCCTCTCCACCCAATCCCTCTGGTTCTTCCCAATGCACCAGCCCCGAGCACTTGTCTCATGCATCCAACCTGGGCTGGTGATCTGTTTCACCCTAGATAATATACATGTTTTGATGCTGTTCTCTCAGATCATCCCACCCTCGCCTTCTCCCACAGAGTCCAAAAGTCTGTTCTGTACATCTGTGTTTCTTTTTCTGTTTTGCATATAGGGTTATCATTACCATCTTTCTAAATTCCATATATATGCATTAGTATACTGTATTGGTCTTTATCTTTCTGGCTTACTTCACTCTGGATAATGGACTCCATTTCATCCATCTCATTAGAAAGGATTCAAATGAATTCTTATTAATGGCTGAGGAATATTCCATAGTGTATATGTACCACAGCTTCCTTATCCATTCGTCTGCTGATGGGCATCTAGGTTGCTTCCATGTCCTGGCTATTATAAACAGTCCTGTGATGAACATTGGGGTGCACATGTCTCTTTCAGATCTGGTTTCCTCGGTGTGTACGCCCAGAAGTGGGATTGCTGGGTCGTATGGCAGTTCTATTTCCAGTTTTTTAAGAAATCTCCACACTGTTCTCCATAATGGCTATACTAGTTTGCATTCCCACCAACAGTGTAAGAGGGTTCCCTTTTCTCCACACCCTCTCCAGCATTTATTGCTTGTAGAGTTTGGATAGCAGCCATCCTGACTGGCGTGTAATGGTACCTCACTGTGGTTTTGATTTGCATTTCTCTGATCATGAGTGATGTTGAGCATCTTTTCATGTGTTTGTTAGCCATCTATATGTCTTCTTTGGAGAAATGTCTGTTTAGATTTTTGGCCCATTTTTTGATTGGGTCATTTATTTTTCTGGAATAGAGTTGCAGGAGTTGCTTGTATATTTTTGAGATTAATCCTTTGTCCATTGCTTCATTTGCTATTATTTTCTCCCATTCTGAGGGCTGTCTTTTCACCTTGCTTATAGTTTCCTTTGTTGTGCAAAAGCTTTTAAGTTTCATTAGGTCCCATTAGTTTATTTTTGCTTTTATTTCCAATATTCTGGGTGGTGGGTCATAGAGGATCCTGCTGTGATTTATGTCAGAGAGTGTTTTGCCTATGTTCTCCTCTAGGAGTTTTATAGTTTCTGGTCTTACATTTAGATCTTTAATCCATTTTGAGTTTATTTTTGTGTATGGTGTTAGAAAGTGTTCTAGTTTCATTCTTTTGCAAGTGGTTGACCAGTTTTCCCAGCACCACTTGTTAAAGAGGTTGTCTTTTTTCCATTGTATATTCTTGCCTCCCTCGTCGAAGATAAGGTGTCCATAGGTTCGTGGATTTATATCTTGGCTTTCTATTCTGTTTCATTGGTCTATATTTCTGTCTTTGTGCCAGTACCATACAGTCTCGATAACTGTGGCTTTGTAGTAGAGTCTGAAGTCAGGCAGGTTGATTCCTCCAGTTCCATTCTTCTTTCTCAAGATTACTTTGGCTATTCGAGGTTTTTTGTATTTCCATACAAATTATTAAATTAATTTTTCCAGTTCTGTGAAAAATACCGTTGGTAGCTTGATAGGCATCACATTGAATCTATAGATTGCTTTGGGTAGTATAGTCATTTTGACGATATTGATTCTTCCAATCCATGAACACGGTATATTTCTCCATCTGTTGTGTCCTCTTTGATTTCTTTCATCAGTGTTTTATAGTTTTCTATGTATAGGTCTTTTGTTTCTTTAGGTAGATATACTCTGAAGTATTTTATTCTTTTTGTCACAATGGTGAACGGTATTGTTTCCTTAATTCCTCTTTCTGTTTTCTCATTGTTACTGTATAGGAAGACAAAGGATTTCTGTGTGTTACTTTTATATCCTGCAACTTTACTGTATTTGTTGATTAGCTCTAGTAATTTTCTGGTAGAGTCTTTAGGGTTTTCTATGTAGAGGATCATGTCATCTGCTTAAAAATTAGGGCAGAAATACATGCAAATGAAACTAAAGAGACCATGGTAAAAATCAACAAAGAGAAAAGCTGTTTTTTTGAAAAAATAAACAAAATGGACAAACCGTTAACAAGACCCATTAAGAAACAAAGGGAGAAGAACCAAATTAACAAAATTAGAAATGAAAATGGAAAGATCACAACAGACAACACTGAAATACAAAAGATCATAAGAGATTACTACCAGCAACTCTATTGGAAGAAATGGACAAATTCTTAGAAAAGTATAACTTTCCAAAACTGAACCAGAAATAAATAGAAGATCTTAACAGACCCAACACAATCAAGGAAATCAAAACTGTAATCAGAAATCTTCCAGCAAGCAAAAGCCCAGGACCAGATGGCTTCACAGATGAATTCTACCCAAAAGTTAGAGAAGAGCTAACACCTATCTTACTCAAATTCTTCCAGAAAATTGCAGAAGAAGGTAAACTTCCAAACTCATTCTATGAGGCCACCATCACCCTAATTCCAAAACCAGACAAAGATGCCACAAAAAAAGAAAACTACAGGCCAATATCACTGATGAACATAGATGCAAAAATCCTTAACACAATTCTAGCAAACAGAATCCAACAACATATTAAAAACAATCATACACCATGACCAAGTGGGCTTTATCCCAGGGATGCAAGGATTCTTTAATATCCACAAATCAATCAATGTAATACACCACATTAACAAATTGAAAGATAAAAACCGTATGACTATCTCAATAGATGCAGAAAAAGCCTTTGACAAAATTCAACATCCATTTAGGATTAAAACCCTCCAGAAAGTAGGAATAGAAGGAACATACCTCAACATAATAAAAGTTATATATGACAAACCCACAGCAAGCATCACCCTCAATGGTGAAAAATTGAAAGCATTTCCCCTAAAATCAGGAACAAGAGAAGGGTGCCCACTCTCACCACTACTACTCAACATAGTTTTGGAGTTTTGGGCCACAGCAGTCAGAGCAGAAAAAGAAGTAAAAGGAATCCAGATAGGAAAAGAAGAAGTGAAACTCTCTCTGTTTGCAAATGTTGATCTTTTAAAGTAGCTGTCCCCAGTCTTTTTGGGAAGAGGGAATGGTTTTGTGAAAGACAATTTTTCCACGGATCAGATGGGGGAGGATGGTTTGGGGATAATTCAAGTGTATTACATTTATTGTGCACTTTATTTCTATTATTATTACATCAGTTCCACCTTAGATTATCAGGCATTAGATCCCAGAGGCTGGGGACCCCTGATTTAAATACTTGAACTTTTTGCTTACTTTCTTAGTGAGTTTCAAAAGAAAAAAGAAATTAAAGGAATCAAAGATGGTCAGAAAGTTGGGGCATATTAGACACCCAAGTGAAGATGTTTGCTAGTTAATGAGGTATAGAACTCTCAATTAGAGCTAGGAGAGAAGTCAGAGGTCAGTGGCTAGTTAAATACATAGGTACAAACATATTTTTTGATCTTGCATATAGGATTTTTATTTATATATATATATGTAGTACAAGAGATGAAAATATACATTCTCATGCTTATAAAATAGCTGCATCTGGTGTATTTGAATTTGAGACTTGGCCAATGAGGGCTTTAGCTTTTTCTATGTTTGAATCTTTTCAGTTGAGAGTATATTCACAAATGCTATATGATATTAAAAATTAACACACTTTTAGAAATAAGAAAATGTCAGCAACATGCTTGGGCTAGGCTCTGATGGAATAAAATGTTGTTATATGTCAATGCAAGAGAGGTGATCTGTTCTTTTCAAATTAGGTGGATCTGGCGAAACATGACCATTTTCTTGACTTCCCTCTGACTCTAACTTCTTACTGCCTTAGGAATATTTACTCACCTTTTAAGAAATATCCAGCATTCCTACCTTTGTGATGCATTATTCCATGTCTCCTCTCTGAAGATAAAGCTTATTGTACTCCCATTACTGGTTACCTTCCATTCCTCCTCTTCTCTGTGCTGCCCACCTAGGCTTCCAAACATTTAGGCTCCCTAATTGACTTCCTATTGAGTTTGGCAATTGGGGACCATATGGATGAGATTAGAAGGTGGAAGGACAGAAAAGCAGTGGTATTTCTTCCCTTGACATCTCCCTTCCTCAGCTACGTTTTTCTCAGTAGCCACATGCCACTATGATGGCAGCTCCTGCAGAAAAGAGAAAGGAGACAGGAACCTCTTCTGTGGCTTCTGATCTCAGTTCTACTTTGTTTAAAATTAATTTTTATTGGAGTATACTTGCTTTACAATATTGTGTTAGTTTTTACTGTACAGTAAAGTGAATCAGCTATGTGTATATATATATATATATCTCCCCAGTTTTGAATTCCCTTCCCTTTTATGTCACCAACGAGCACAGAGTAGGGTTCCCTGAGCTATACAGTAAGTTCTCATTGGTCATCTATTTTACACATAGCATCAATACTGTATATATGTCAACCCTAGTCTCCCAATTCATCCCACCCTATTTCCCCGCTTGGTATCCATATTTTTGTTCTCTATGTCAGTGTCTCTATTTCTGTTTTTCAAATAAGATCATCCATATCATTTTTCTATACCCTACATGTATGCATTAATATACTGTGTTTTTTTTTCTCTTTCTGACTTAGTTTACTCTATACAACAATCTCTATATCCATGCACATCTCTAAAAATGACCCAATTTTGTTCCTTTTTGTGACCAAGAAACATTTCATTGTATACATGTGCCATGTCTTTATCCATCCCTCTGTTGATGGGCATTTACGTTGCTTGCTTTTCCTGGCCACTGTAGTGTTCCACTGCTACTTTCTTTGCTATCTCTATTTCTCCCCCTTATTCATACCAGATCTGGCAATAGCTTGCTGCTGTTGCTAGTTTCTTGTTGTATCAGCATCCCTTATCATTCCTTTAAACACCCTTGACGTCTCTTCATTTCTTTTTGTGAAACTTTCAGAGTTGAGTGTTACATCTGAAGAGGCCTTTGACCAATAACCTTCCTCAGAGCTGTGCCCACTGCTCTTGAGTTTCACATAAGCCTCTATCACAGCATCTATCAGTATGGTCAACTTTGAAATTTATTTTTTCTCATGAAGATCTGTGAACAATATCTCCTGTTAACTGTAAATATATATAGAGATGATCTTTATTTTTTGCTACATCAATAGCTTCCATTCTAAGGCAAACTGCTATCTCCTGCTTGGATGACTATAATTCCTCCTAACTGATCCCCAGGTCTACTTTTGCTCCACTGTAATCTATTTTCAACCCAGGATCCAGAATCATCCTTGGATCTACTCTCCACTCAGTCTTCCAGTGACTCCTCATTGCACTGAAAGTGAAATCAAACTTGCTGATCATGGCCTCATGGTCCTACAACTTTTAAGTACATTACATCTTTGTTCTCACCTTTTCCATCAATCCCAGGCTACGCTTCAGTCTCAATGTCTTGTCCATATTCTGAACACAAGGGCCTTTGCAGGGATTTTCCTTTGCCTAGACCACTGTCCCTAGATAACTGCATTACCATTCCCTGCTGTGTTAAATCTCTGCTCAAGAACAACATGGAGATATTCACTTTCCTTCAGAAGGGGCTTTATTTCTTCTTTCTGGCTCTTAATAGCTACTTAGTTTATGCTTATTTAATTTTATTTTTCTCTCCCTACTCTACAGTGTAAATTCTGATAGAAAAATTGTTTTGTATTTTAATCACTAAATTCCAAGTAAGTAAGCTTTTACCTATTTTCAAATTTAATAATACATATACCAATGTAGTGGCTTCCCATGTGGCATTAGTGGTAAAGAACCTGAATGCCAATGCAGAAGACATAAGAGAGGCAGGTTTGACCACTGGGTGGCAAGATCCCCTAAAGGAGGCATGGCAGCTGACTCCAGTATTCTTTCCTGGTGAATCTTCTGGACAGAGGAGCCTGGAGGACTACAATCCATAGGACTGCAAAGAGTAGGACATGACTGAAGTGACTTAGCACACACACATATACCAACATAGATATGTTTAAGTGATACAAACATGATGTTAGAGAACAGGGTTATTGGCTATATATCTTCTTTTTGAAGGACTGATGTTGAAGCTGAAACTCCAATACTTTGGCCACCTGATGTGGAGAGCTGACTCATTGGAAAAGACCCTGATGCTGGGAAAGATTGAGGGCAGGGGGAGAAGGGGACAACAAAGGATGAGATGGTAGGATGGCATCACTGACTCAATGGACATGGGTTTGGGTGGACTCTGGCAGTTGGTGATGGACAGGGAGGCCTGGTGTGCTGCAGTTCATGGGGTCACAAAGAGTTGATCATGACTGAGTGACTGAACTGAACTGATCTTTTTTTTTTTTTTAATTTCAATAAATTATTTATGTGATACACTGAATGTGTGTGTGTGTGTATAATATGTAATAGGATGGGAAAGACTGGAGATCTCTTCAAGAAAATTAGAGATACCAAGGGAACATTTCATACAAAGATGGGCTCAACAAAGGACAGAAATGGTAGGGACCTAACAGAAGCAGAAGATATGAAGAAGAGGTGACAAGAATACACAGAAGAACTGTACAAAAAAGATCTTCATGACCCAGATAATCACAGTGGTGTGATCACTCACCTAGAGCCAGACATCCTGGAATGTGAAGTCAGGTGGGCCTTAGGAAGCATCACTACAAACAAAGCTAGTGGAGGTGATGGAATTCCAGTTGAGTTATTTCAAATCCTACAAGATGATGTTGTGAAAGTGCTGCACTCAATATGCCAGCAAATTTGGAAAACTCAGCAGTGGCTACAGGACCGGAAAGGGTCAATTTTCGTTCCAATCCCTAAGAAAGGCAATCCCAAAGAACGCTCAAACTACCACACAATAGCACTCATCTCACACGCTAGTAAAGTAATGCTAAAATTTCTCCAAACCAGGCTTCAGCAATACATGAACCATGAACTTCCAGATGTTCAAGCTGGTTTTAGAAAAGGCAGAGGAACCAGAGACCAAATTGCCAACATCTGCTGGATCATTGAAAAAGCAAGACAGTTCCAGAAAAACATCTATTTCTGCTTTATTGACTATGCCAAAGCCCTTGACTGTGTGGATCACAATAAACTGTGGAAAATTCTTCAAGAGATGGGAATACCAAACCACCTGACCTGCCTCTTGAGAAACCTGTATGCAGGTCAGGAAGCAACAGTTAGAACTAGACATGGGACAATAGACTGGTTCCAGATAGGAAAAGGAGTACGTCAAGGCTGTATATTGTCACCCTGCTTATTTAAATTATATGCAGAGTACATCATGAGAAACACTGGGCTGGATGAAGCACAAGCTGGAATCAAGGTTGCCGGGAGAAATATCAATAAACTCAGGTATGCAGATGATACCACCCTTATGGCAGAAAGTGAAGAGGAAAAAGGGCCTCTTGATGAAAGTGAAAGAGGAGAGTGAACAAGTTGGCTTAAAGCTCAACATTCAGAAAACTAAGATCATGGCATCCAGTCCCATCACTTCATGGAAAATAGATAGGGAAACAGTGGAAACAGTGGCTGACTTTATTTTTCTTGGTTCCAAAATCACTGCAGATGGTGATTGCAGCCATGAAATTAAAAGACACTTACTCCTTGGAAGGAGAGCTATGACCAACCTAGACAGTATATTGAAAAGCAAAGACATTACTTTGTCTACAAAGGTCCGTTTAGCCAAGGCTATGGTTTTTCCAGTTGTCATGTATGAATATGAGAGTTGGACTGTAAAGAAAGCTGAGTGCTGAAGAATTTATGCTTTTGAATTTTGGTATTGGAGAAGATTCTTGAGAGTCCCTTGGACTGCAAGGAGATCCAACCAGTCCATCCTAAAGATCAGTCCTGAGTGTTCATTGGAAGGACTGATGATGAAGCTAAAGCTCCAATACTTTGGCTACCTGATGCGAAGAGCTGATTCATTTGAAAAGACCTTGATGCTGGGAAAGATTGAGGGCAGGAGGAGAAGGGGACGACAGAGGATAAGAGGGTTGGATGGCATCATTGACTCAGTGGACATGGGTTTGGGTGGACTCTGGCAGTTGATGATGGACAGGGAGGCCTGCGTGCTGTGGTTCATGGGGTCACAAAGAGTCAAACATGACAGAGTTACTGAACTGAACTGAATATACATATACATATGTACATGTTTATACACACATACACACATACATATATATACGTTTTGATATATAGGGTCATATGGCCACCCTTAGCTTGTGGAAAGGTAAATATTTATAATGGAAATATTGCCGTCAGGTCTCAAATTAGGTTCACATCAATTTTTAAAAATGGAATAAAAATTAGCACCTAGCAATTTCTAGCAGTATAACTAAATACATGCATGCGTACCCAGTCTCTTCAGTTGTCTCCAACTCTTTGTGAACCCTAGGACCATAGCCAGGCTCCTCTGTCCATGGGATTTTCCAGGTAAGAATATTGGAGTAAATTGCCATGCCCTCCTCCAAGCGATCTTCCAGACCCAGGGATCAAACCCGTGTGTCCTGCCATCTCTTGCTCTGCAGGTGGATTCTTTACTGCTGCGCCACTAGGGAAGCCCAACACATACCAAACTAAATATACACACACTAGTGTGTGTGTGTGTGTGTGTGTGTGTACATGTGTGTTTGGCAGATGGATCTTTGTGCATAGATAGTAATTTCATGTGTTTTCCCTAAATCAAAGTGGGCTAATATGAATATGAACCAACATGATTTCAGCCACATACCCAAAAACATTCAATGATCACGGAAAATCCATATCAATTAATTTACAAATGCTGAAACTGAGAAGTGAGTTTGGATACTTACTTTATGAATATTTTATGCATATATGAGCATTTAAATATTAAATTAATTTGTAAGTATCTATTACCCTTGCCACATTTAACTCAGATCGTCTATTTAAAGCTTCTTTTGGTATAATACCATTATTTAGTCTGGTATATGTGTTTACTTATACTGCTAGACCTTGATAGATGTTTATGTAATTTTTATTACATTTTTTTAAATTAATAAAAGCCTAATTTGGAATCTGTTGGAAATATGTCTATTTAAAAATACTTACCTTTCTATAAATGGGTGGCCATGTGACCCTGTTCTGACAGGTGAGAGGCCTAGAGTACTTTTCTGAGTGAGTTTCTATAAATTTTATTATTTTTCTGATGGAAGGAAAAACAAGCTCAGCTAATATACACTTTTTTAGCTTTTGCATTTCTGTATGGAATGAGGATGTGGTAGAGTTATAGCATTGAATCCTTGGTTTTTCCTTCTTTATCCTCATTGAATCATTTATATATTTACATATATACATGTAATTATTTTGTGAATATGGACTTTTTATAACTATTATTTTCATTTTAGTTGTTATATTTAACAATGGATCATGAAATCTCACTAAATCAGTTGGGGAAAAAATAGCTCATTCTTTTTAATTGCAGCATAATGGTCAATGGTATGGATAGATGTCAAATTATACAATCATTTCATCATGGAGGGCATTCAACTGGCTGAAATTTTTGTTTTCACTTGATATTTTTAATTAGAATTTCTATGAAAATATATAAAAACAATACAAATGCTTTTATTGTTGAGCAACTTTTCTATAATGAAACATTTAGAGAGAACTTTATCTGTATTGGAGACTGAGGAATAAATCTCAGAGTAGCTGTGCTATTTTGGACAAGGTTTTGCAACCTCAGTTGTCTGGTGGATGCTATTCACTTAATGAATTTTCCTTTTATTCTCATTGCCATGTTCAGGCCCATTGATATATATGTATGCATTGGGTGGTTCAAAGTTCTGTAGTGTTTCTAAGTAGAAAATTCATCTTGAATGAAACAACTCTTTTAAAAGAAAATTAATCATAGCTGTACATAGACAGTTAACCAAATATCTGGATTTCACTTGCAAAATTGTTGTTGTTCAGTCACTCGGTTGTGTCCGACTCTTTGTGACCCCATGGAGTGCAATGTGCAAGGCTTCCCTATCCTTCACCAATCTCCCCAGCTTACTCAAACTCATGTCCATCAAGTCGGTGATGCCATCCAACCATCTCATCCTCTGTCATCCCCTTCTCCTGCCTTCAATCCTTCTCAGCATCAGGATCTTTTCTAATGAGTTGGCTCTTCACATCAGGTGGCCAAAATATTGGAACTTCAGCTTTATCATCAGTCCTTCCAATGAATATTCAGGATTGATTTCCTTTAGGTTTGACTGGTTTGAACTCCTTGAAGTCCCAGGGACTCTCAAGAGTCTTCTCCAATACCACAATTCAAAAGCATTAATTCCTTGGGGCTCAGCTTTCTTTATGGTCCAGCTCTCACAGCCATACTTGAAAAATAGGACTATGGTGAAAATATATTTGGGATTTTGTTTTCTAAAGCATCTTTCTGGATTATTTGAATAATACTTAAATCTTTTCTTCCCCAATTTTCTGTGTAGATATAACCAAATCATAATAAGGAAAGTAAATATACACAGCATGCATGCATTGGAGAAGGGAATGGAAACCCACTCCAGTAGTCTTGCCTGGAGAATCCCAGGGATGGAGGAGCCTGGTGGGCTGCCATCTCTAGGGTCGCACAGAGTCAGACATGACTGAAGCAGCTTAGCAGCAGCAGCAACAGTATCAACTTGTGATCAATGAGATGTTTTTTTGCATTTTTCTGCTCATTAAATTTTTTTTATCTGATCAAGTCATCATCATTTTAAGCTGCTTTCAAATACGCTTAATACCTACACATTTATTTAAAAATACCAAGATTTAAATATAGAAAGCAATTTTACAAGTAATTTACAAATGATTAGAAATCTCCCAAAAGGAAGTGCACAAAAGTGAGAGCAAACTAACATATGTTAACTAATGAAAATCATCCTTTTGGTGCTTTTATTTCGGAGTTGAATTCAAAGCTGGTTTTCTGAGTTTTCCCTTTTCTTCCTTAACTTGAAAAATGAAATGGAAGATTGATTTGTGTATAGCAGAAAGTTTTGGGGAGTCAAGTTAAAAATAAGGCTATACACAGATTTTCCAGACAATTTGGTACAGGAGACTTGTTGAATTTTGTTTGCATTTTCTTAATGGCTTAACTTTATTCTGCATCTGCATTTTGCAAGTACAGGATATGACTAAGTGGGTGTTAGAGACAACTGTATCTGAGAAATGCATGAGTGTAGAGAGTAGAATTGGATCCTTCAAAGGAGAATATAGAGGCTTTAGGTCCATAGGACTCACTGAATTTCATTAAGGAGTTTTCATAAATTGTGGAATAGTGCTTACATCCCCTTTCCTACTCCCAGCTGAACTCCATGTGTTGTATTACTAGTTTCCCTCCAAAAATGTACAAATTCACACCTTCTACTGGAGGAAAGGTTGGCAACGTGGATTTCCATACCTGAGACCCTGACTATACAGTCATGAATTTGCTGCTATTGCATCACATGGCCAAAATCTCTTTCTTACCCTTTAATTTTATTTATTTTTGAAATATATCAATTTTCCAGGATCTTCTGTTCACTGTTCTTAAAATGTGTTTATTCTATCTCACCTGTAATTGTACCACATACATTGACATTTACATTGGTCATTTGGTCATTCTCAATATTTAGTAATTTTCTTTATTAATTTTTATATTACAAAAACAAGAATGACAATGTCATAATGACATTCAGGAGTCTAGGCAGTGACAAAGGAATGACAGTGTTTTGTAAAACAACTCTGTTTTAATCCACACCACCAAATATGTGGGTACATTCTATTTAGGGAGTAAATGTATTTTTCCAGTCATTTTTTTTCTAAACTATTTCACATTTCAGTGATTCTAATATGTTCTGCTTGAATGTTTCTAGTATAGGGATTGCTGCTTGACATCAGCCTATTCCATGCTATTAAATAAATGTGATTACCAGAATTACCCAATTATCTTCTTTCTGTTGGTCCTGGTACTGACCTTTAGAGAAACAGAACAAATTTACTCTGTCTTATCTATGAAAGGGATTTGCTGTTGCAAATACAGTGGTTAATTTCTTGCCTAGTTGGAATACTCTCATTCAAATTTTCTCTATATAGCATGATTTCTACACCCTTGATAATGATGGTCATTATCTAATGGTTATGTTTGGTTTTGCTGAGTCTCTTTTTTAAATTCAATTATTACCCATGTATCTAGCACCTACTATATATTAAATACTGGGTTAGAGTCTAGGGAAAATTTATTTTTATTTAACAAACATTTAGATATACTTTTTTGTTCTACGATTCATTCTATGTGCCATATAAGTGTAAACACAATTAGACCTTTTATCTAATGTATTATTTGGGTACTATTATTATCTCCATTCATGTATGAGAAAAGCAAGGCATAAGAAAATTAAATAACATCTATTGTCACACTTAAAAGAAGCTTGCTCCTTGGAAGAAAAACTATGGCCAACCTAGATAGCATATTAAAAAGCAGAGACATTACTTTGTTGACACAGGTCTGTCTAGTTAAAACTATTGTTTTTCCAGTAGTCATGTATGGATGTGAGAGTTGGACCATAAAAAAAGCTGAGTGCCAAAGAACTGATGCTTTTGAACTGTGGTGTTGGAGAAGACTCTTGAGAGTCCCTTGGACTACAAGGAGATCTAACCAGTCAATCCTAAAGAAAATAAGTTCTGAATATTGATTGGAAGGACTGATGCTGAAGCTGAAGCTCCAAAACTTTGACTACCTGATGTGAAGAATTGTCATGTTTGAAAAGACCCTGATGCTGAGAAAGACTGAAGGTGGGAGGAGAAGGGGATGACAGAGGATGAGATGGTTGGAAGGCATCACCAACTTGATGGACATGAATTTGAGCAAGCTCTGGGAGGTGGTGATGTACAGGGAAGCCTGGCATGCTGCAGTCCATGGGGTCGCAAAAAGTCAGACACAATTGAGCTACTGAACTGAACTGATTGTCACACTGTTAAGTGTAGAACCAGGTTTTTAAAACAGGATATCTCTTTCAGAGTCCACTAAGGTATACTCTTTCTCATACACTGTGTTTGCTCTCATGCAAAGGTTCTTTATGAATACAAAAGTTTGTAACCCTAAGACACACAAGGTGGAGCTCACCTAGAGAAGGAAAAAAAGCCTGTCCTTGGAGACCTTGGCAATATCCTAAATCAACTCTCATCTGAAGCAACTGCTCTAGGTAAGTTAATTTTCTGCACAGTAAAACCAGTTTTCTACTATAATACAACTGCAGTAGTGAAAAAATTATATATATATATATATATATACACACACACACACACACACATATATATATATTGCTTTGTGTAGATATGAGTTTAATAGGACTCCTTATGGTCACAATACTGTACTTTCTTAAATTATTAAATATGCTATGTAAGCAATACTTAAAAACTGGTTTGCCATCTTATCACACAGGATAGTGTTAATTTGGGGATTTATTAAAATACTCAGAATTTTTTTTCTTTAGGTATGTATGTGTATGTTAGTCACTCAGTCGTGTCCAATTCTTTGTAACCCCATGGACTATAGATCACCAAGCTCCTCTGTCCATGGGATTCTCCAGGCAAGAATATTGGAGTGGGTTGCCATGCCCTTCTCTAGGGGATCTTCCCAACTCAGGGATTGAACCCAGGTGTCCCACATTGCAGGCAGATTGTTTACTGTCTGAGCCACCAGTGAAGCCCCTTTTCTATATGATATATTGCCAAATCATAATTTTCTAATTCTGTTCCTTTGTAATTGATTTTTTAATCTACACATAAGACTCCCCCTGTTCGAATATATATTTGTTTGGCCTATCTAGGATAATGAGTTTATTAAATGAGTTGTATGATTCAAGTGTATAATATAAAATTTTCACTACCAAATGTTTCTTACACAAAATGCTACTAACCTCATTGTAGTGTATCCTGAATATCCATTATTATGAATAGAATTTCCTTCTACATAAACACATACACATAGTTTTAAAAGTCAAGAGAAAACAATCTTGGCAAAATATGTTTGGTTTGTTTCATGTATTTGGAAATATTCTGAATATAATCAACTGCCAATATCATATAGTTGAAGTTACCAGATATAATGATGGCTTTATAAGTCTGAGAACATTAAAGCAGTTTCATTGAAACATGCAATTTTTTTTTTTACATGATATGTCATAATTTGGCTTTGTGTTGAATCAATTTAAGATATAAAATACAGATACTGGTTGTTTCACAGAATTAAACTATAATATAAATCAGAAAATGAGGAAATATGTTATTGTATTTTGGAAACTATATAGTGCTAATGAATATGAGATAGCATTTCCAAATTATAAATTTACTGCTTCACAAATTTAAGGCAATCTATAGGAGATAGATCATTGTTGAAACCCACAACTTGTACAAATCTCAACATATGAAATTTAATTGATCTCAGATTCATATATAAGTGTGGATATCATGATTATAAAATATTTAGCTGGCCATCACATATGATCTTAAACTTATTAATTATTGATGCATTTGTTGCATATTTACCATGTGCTTACACCCTGTGTTAAACTCTTCCTGTGACATCTCATTACTCCAGGAGTAAACTCTGAAGCTGAGTGTTCTTTTTATCTCCTTCTAATAGATGAAGAAACTAAAGCCTCAATCAGTCAGTTCAGTTCAGTTCAGTTCAATCACTCAGTCATGTCCGACTCTTTGCAACCCCATGGACTGCAGCACGCCAGGCCTACTTGTTCATTACCAACTTCTGGAGGTTATTCAAACTCATGTCCATTGAGTCGGTGATGACATCCAACTATCTCATCCTCTGTCATCCCCTTCTCCTCCCTCTTTCGATCTTTCCCAACATCAGGGTCTTTTCAAATGAGTCAGTTCTTTGCATCAGGGGGCCAAAGTATTGTAGTTTCAGCTTCAGCGTCAGTCCTTCAAATGAATATTCAGGACTGATTTCCTTTAGGATGAACTGGCTGGATCTCCTTACTGTCCAAGGGCCTCTCTCAAGAGTCTTCTCCAACACCATGGTTCAAAAGCATCAATTCTTTGACATTCAGCTTTTTTTATGGTCCAACTCTCACATCCATACACTACTACTGGAAAAACCAAAGCTTTGGCTAGATGGACCTTTGTTGGCAAAGTAATGTTTCTGCTTTTTAATATGCTATCTAGGTTGGTCATAACTTTTCTTCCAAGGAGTAAATATCTTTTAATTTCATGGCTGCAGTCACCATCTACAGTGATTTTGGAGACTCCCCCTGCCAACCCCCCCAAAAAAGCCTCAATGGAATAAGGTAACTGTCCAAAGTATTAACATTAGTTGACAAACTAAAACTGAACTTAGATGTCTGACTTCAGGACTCAATTCCTCAATCACCTTTTTGCCTGTTTCTTACTGAAATGAATGTAGCACTAACTGGGAAACCAGACACCATTATTCTGGCTCAGACATTGCTGGTATTCCTTTTAGGGAATAACAGGGCCAGTTATGATCTATAACAAAAGGATGGTAATTTTAATATAAATTTATTCATCTTTTATATTCTCCAAGCCAGGCTTCAGCAATACATGAACCGAGAACTTCCAGATGTTCAAGCTGGTTTTAGAAAAGGCAGAAGAACCAGAGATCAAATTGCCAACATCTGCTGGATCATTGAAAAAGCAAGCGAGTTCCAGAAAAACATCTATTTCTGCTTTATTGACTATGCCAAAGCCTTCAACTGTGTGGATAACAATAAACTGTGGAAAATTCTGAAAGAGATAGGAATACCAGACCACCTGACGTGCCTCTTAAGAAACCTGTATGCAGGTCAGGAAGCAACAGTTAGAACTGGACATGGAACAGCAGACTGGCTCCAAATAGGAAAAGGTGTACGTCAAGGCTGTATATTGTCACCTTGCTTATTTAACTTATATGCAGAATATATCATGAGAAATGCTGGGCTGGAAGAAACACAAGCTGGAATCAAGATTGCCGGGAGAGATATCAATAACCTCAGATATGCAGATGACACCACCCTTATGGCAGAAAGTGAAGAGGAACTGAAAAGCCTCTTGATGAAAGTGAAAGAGGAGAGTGAAAAAATTGGCTTAAAGCTTAACATTCAGAAAACTAAGATCATGGCATCTGGTCCCATCACCTCATGGGAAATAGATGGGGAGACAGTGGAAGCAGTGTCAGACTTTATTTTGGGGGGCTCCAAAATCACTGTGGATGGTGACTGCAGCCATGAAATTAAAAGACACTTACTCCTTGGAAGGAAAGTGATGACCAACCTAGATAGCATATTAAAAAGCAGAGACATTACTTTGCCAACAAAAGTCCATCTAGTTGAGGCTATGGTTTTTCCAGTGGTCATATATGGATGTGAGAGTTGGACTGGGAAGAAAGCTGAGCATGGAAAAATTGATGCTTTTGAACTGTGGTGTTGGAGAAGACTCTTGAGAGTCCCTTGGACTGCAAGGAGATCCAACCAGTCCATCCTAAAGGAGATCAGTCCTGGGTGTTCATTTGGACGGACTGATGTTGAAGCTGAAACTCCAGTACTTTGGCCACCTCATGTGAAGAGTTGACTCATTGGAAAAGACCCTGATGCTGGGAGGGATTGGGGGCAGGAGGAGAAGGGGACGACAGAGGATGAGATGGCTGAATGGCAACACTGACTGGATGGGCATGAGTTTGAGTAAACTCCGGGAGTTGGTGATGGACAGGGAGGCCTGGCGTGCTGCGATTCATGTGGTCGCCAAGAGTCGGACACGACTGAGCGACTGAACTGATCTGAACTGATTCATTTTTTTCTGTGCTGGGATTTCAGTGCTGCAAATGTCTTCCTTTAGTTGCAGCAAGTGGAGGCTCTTCTCTAGTTGTGATTCATGGGCTTCTCATTGTGGTAGCTGCTCTCATTTGGAAGCACAGGCTTTAATGAGCCCAGATTTCAGTAGCTATGACTGGTGGACTCTAGCATGCAATCTCAGCAGTTGTGGTACACTGAGCTCAGTTGCCCCAAGGCATGTTGGATCTTACAGGATCAGGGATGGAATGCAAGTCCCCGGCGCTGGCAGGCAGATTCTTCATCACTGGACCACCAGGGAGGTCCAGGATGGTATTTTTATTGTTGCTGTTCAGTCACCCGGTCATGTCCAACTCTTTGCCATCCCATGGACTGCAGCTTGCCAGGCCTCTCTATCCGTCACCATCTCCCAGACTTTTCCCAAGTTTGTGTTCATTGCATCGATGATGTCGCCCAGCCATCTTATCCACTGATGCCCTCTTCTCCTTCTGCCCTTCATCTTTCCCAGCATCAGGGACTTTTCCAATGAGTAGTCTGTGCACATCAGATGACTAAAATAATGGAACTTCAGCTTCATCACCAGCCTTTCCAGTGAATATTCAGGGTTGATCTCCCTTAAGATTGACTGGCTTGATCTCCCTGCTGTGCAAGGGACTTTCAGGAGTCTTCTTCAGCACCACGGTTCAAAGACATCAATTTTTTTGGCATTCTGTCTTCTTTACAGTACAGCTCTCACAACCATATTCCCACTGGGAAGACCACAGCACTGACTATATGGACCTTTGTTGGCAGAGTAATATTTCTGCTTTTCAACACACTGTCCAGGTTTGTCATTGCTTCCCTGCCAAGAAGCAATTGTCTTCTGATTTCATGGCTGCAATCAACATCCACAGTGATTTTGGAGCCCAAGAAGAGGAAATCTGTCACTATTTCCACCCTTTCCCCTGCTATTTGCCATGCAGTGATGGGGCAGGATGCCATGATCTTAGTTTTTTTGTTTTTGTTTTTTTTTAAATATTTAGTTTTTTTTTTTTTTTAATTTTTTATTAGTTGGAGGCTAATTACTTCACAACATTTCAGTGGGTTTTGTCATACATTGATATGAATCAGCCATAGATTTACACGTATTTCCCATCCCGATTCCCCCTCCCACCTCCCTCTCCACCCGATTCCTCTGGGTCTTCCCAGTGCACCAGGCCCAAGCACTTGTCTCATGCATCCCACCTGGGCTGGTGATCTGTTTCACCATAGATAGTATACATGCTGTTCTTTTGAAATATCCCACCCTCACCTTCTCCCACAGAGTTCAAAAGTCTGTTCTGTATTTCTGTGTCTCTTTTTCTGTTTTGCATATAGGGTTATCGTTACCATCTTTCTAAATTCCATATATATGTGTTAGTATGCTGTAATGTTCTTTATCTTTCTGGCTTACTTCACTCTGTATAAGGGGCTCCAGTTTCATCCATCTCATTAGGACTGATTCAAATGAATTCTTTTTAACGGCTGAGTAATATTCCATGGTGTATGTGTACCACAGCTTCCTTATCCATTCATCTGCTGATGGGCATCTAGGTTGCTTCCATGTCCTGGCTATTATAAACAGTGCTGCGATGAACATTGGGGTGCACGTGTCTCTTTCAGATTTGGTTTCCTCAGTGTGTATGCCCAGAAGTGGGATTGCTGGGTCATATGGCAGTTCTATCACAGAACTATACCAAAGAATTTCACAAATTTTGTATGGAAATACAAAAAACCTCAATAGCCAAAATAATCTTGAGAAAAGAAATGGAACTGGAGGAATCAACCTGCCTGACTTCAGACTCTACTACAAAGCCACAGTCATCAAGACAGTATGGTACTGGCACAAAGACAGAAATATAGATCAATGGAACAGAATAGAAAGCCCAGAGATAAATCCACAAACCTATGGACACCTTATCTTTGACAAAGGAGGCAAGGATATACAATGGAAAAAAGACAACCTCTTTAACAAGTGGTGCTGGGAAAACTGGTCAACCACTTGTAAAAGAATGAAACTAGAACACTTTCTAACACAGTACACAAAAATAAACTCAAAATGGATTAAAGATCGAAATGTAAGATCAGCAACTATAAAACTCCTAGAGGAGAACATAGGCAAAACACTCTCCGACATAAATATTTAGTCTTAAGCCAGCTCTTTCACTCTCCTCTTTCACCCTCATTGAAGGGTTCTTTAGTTCCTCTTTACTTTCTGCTGTTAGAGTGGTATCATCTACATATCTGAGGTTGTTGATGTTTCTCCCGCCTATCTTGATTCCAGCTTGTAACTCATCCAGTCCGGCATTTCTCATGATGTGCTCAGCATATAGGTTAAACAAACAGGGTAATAGCAGACAGGCCTGTCATATTCCTTTCTTGATCTTGAACCAATCAGTTGTTCCTTACAGGGTTCAAACTGTTGCTTCTTAACCAACATACAGGCTTCTCAGAAGACAGGTGAGATGATTTGGTATTCCCATCTCTGTAAGAGCTTTCCAGTTTGTCACGTTCCACATAAAGGATTTAGCATAGTCAGTGAAACAAAGATGTTTTTCTGAAATTCAATCTTTTTCTCTATAATCCAGCGAATGTTGGCAACTTGATCTCTAGTTCCTCTTCTTTTTCTAAACCCAGCTTGGACATCTGGAAGTTCTTTGTTCACATAATGCTGAAGCCTAGCATGCAAAATTTTAAGCATGACCTTGCTAGCGTGGGAGGAGAGTGCAATTATCCAATGATTAGCACATTCTTTGGTACTACCTTTCTTGGGAATTGAGATAAGGATTGACCTTTTCCAGTCCTGTGGCCACTGCTGGGTCTTCCAGATTTGCTGACATAATGAATGGAAAACCTTGATGACATTTAGGGATCTGAATAGTTCTGTCAGAATTTCATCACATCCACTAGCTTTATTAACTTCAGTGCTTCTTAAGACCCACTTGACTTCACACTCCAGAATGTCTGGCTCTGGGTCACTAACCACACCATCATAGTAATCCAATTCATTAAGATCTTTCTTACACAGTTCTTCCATGTATTCTTTCCATCTCTCCTTGATCTTTTCACTGTCTACTAGGTCTCTACCATTTTTGTCCTTTATTGTGGCATCTTTGGTTGGAATGCTCCTTTGAAGTTTCCAAATTTCCTGAAGAGATCTTTAGTCTTTCCCTTTTTGTTGTTTTCTTCTATTATTAAACACTGTTCATTGAAGAAGGCCTTCTTGTCTCTTCTAGCTATTTTTTGAGTCTCTGTGTTTAATTGGACATACATTTCCCTCTCTCCCTTGCTTTTCACTTCTCTTAAGGCTTTAAAAGCCTCCTAATGTAACAGCTTTGCCTCCTTGCTTTTCTTTTTCTTTGGGATTTTTTTTTTTTTTTAATGCAACCTAAATAAGTGTCTTAGGTGAGATTCCCACAAAGCAATCCTGAAAGGGAGGTTTTATTAGGGAAAAACTTTCTGGGAGTAGTGGCCAAGGAGTAGAAGAAGTAGAAAGAGAAAGTACCTAGGACCTTGAAAAAGTGAAAGTGAAAGTCAGTCAGTTGTGTCTAACTCTTTGGGACCCCGTGGACTGTAGTCCTTGGCTCTTAATCTTGCAGGTTATAGGCCTGGAATATGAAATACCTGTTCAAGTGCCTCTCAACTTGGGCAAAGAAGTAGTACTTCTACACAGGTCTATTTTCTTCTTATAGTTTTCTTCTTACGAAACACAGGTTCTCTGATAGTGATATATGTATTTGTTCCTCTCTGGTCTGCTTAGCCTCAAAAAGTCAAAGCATGATTCTAGATATTGGTTTCTCTGCTTCTGAACACTAAATTACAGTTAAGAAATGCTCTTAATATTATCATATTACAACAAGCTTGCAATTCTTACTGTTTATATTTTACTTGGGGTTCCCTCATAGCTCAGTCAGTAAAGAATCTGCCTGTAATGCAGGAGATGCAGGAGACGCGGGAGATGTGGGTTCTATCACTGGGTTGGGAAGATACCCTGGAGGAGGAAATGGCAACACACTCCAGTATTCTTGCCTGGAGAATCCCATGGACAGGAGAACCTGGCAGGCTACAGTCCATGGGCTTACAAGAGTCAGACATGACTTAGTGACTAAACCACCACCATATTTTACTTAAAATCAAATATTTAGCAAGTTTCTAGATTATTTAGTGAAATATTGATGTGTGTGTATGCTTTGTATACACTTAGCATGCATTGAGTACTGTTAATAATTACAACATTCCAATATGGCAAGATAGGTTTTCTTATCCTGAGTTTACAGATGGAGGGATTTAATAAACAGATAAAATGAGTAACTTTCCCAGTGCATGTGTTTTCTAAGACTGTCATAACAAAGTGCCCTTGGGAAGCTAGTACTAAGGTGTTGGAAGAACTGGTTTCCTTCAACGGGCTCTAAAGGGAAATCTGTTATTAACATGAGACTGTTCTAGCTGACAATTCTTGGTCTTTCTAGGTTTACAGACATTTCATTATAGTGTCAACCTCTGTCTTCACATGGCCATTCTCTTATAAGCATGCCAGTCATATTGGATTAGGGGCCAATCCTACTTAGATATGACCTCATCTTAACTAATTGCATCTGTAACTATCATTTTTCCATATAAGGTCATATTCTGAGGTACTGGGGGATAGGATTTCACCATATCTTTTTTTTTGTGGGAGACATGATTCAACCCATAGCATCCATTTGCTGCAAAAGTAAAGATTCCAAACCAATTTTGTGTGACTGCAAATTCTATGCTGTTTCTACTCTTGAAGTATGAGGATGAAAACCCTGATACTTAGGTAAAAACTACTTAAACATGAAAGAAAAGTGGAGGTAGATTTCCCCTCTACTTTTTGTTTTAGAATAAAGGAATAAGTATAGTATTTTAAAATTTCTTCAATCTCGTAGCTACAGAACATTTTTTTTTGAGCAAAATTAAGGGATAAATGAGTAAGGTTAAATGAATAGTATGAAATGCATTTGCAAAGCTGAGGACAAAGCAGACTAGAGTGGAAGAAATGAATGGCATATAATTTGAGCAGACAGACTGTTTATTAACGTGCAACATTCCATAAATACTGTTTCACTGATTTGGTTTGCTTGAAGCTTGAATGCATATGAAGGAAAGAGTAAATCACAAGGAAATTGCTTGAAGGTAAGAAATGTGGAGGTAGATATATAATTTGCAAAAGAAAAAGTAGTAACAGGAAAAAATGATAGCTTCTTGAGTAAAAGAAACACAACTCTCACAATTGTAAACTCATTTATTTCTCTAAATAAATTTTAAAAAAAAGTATAAGGAAGAAGTCAGCACATTTGTTAAGAAACATGATGTAGTATTTAGAGTGAAATGACATAATTTAGAGAGTAAAGACTTTGCCTATTTGCAAAACTGGCTTGATGACTGAAATGAAAGAAAGGTTGAAACATAGCCTACTTAATAGTATATATCTAAAATAGCATAATACGTCTCCACAATTGGGTAAAAAAGTATTGAATAAAATGAATGAAGGGATAAACCATTATGCATTTTCTTTCTAAGTTATGAAATCCACATATTGTTTTACTAAAAAGGACATAAATAATGCAGTGTCTTTCAATACTCAGCTGCTTTAGCTGTGTCCGACTCCTTACCATCCCATGGACTGTAGCCTGCCAGCTCTTCTGTCCATTGATTCTCTAGGCAAGAATACTGGGGTGGGTTGCCATTTCCTTCTCTAGTGTTTCTCAATAAATTCTTTGTATTTTTAAAGAGAATTATGAGAATTTAAGAGAATTAAGAGAATCATGTACCTCCATGAAGACTTGGGCAAAATCAAAGAATTTTCAGTGTAATGTAATAGTCTATGAAGACCTATTTCCAAACCTCAAAATGTTTATAATCATAGAATTCAAATTTTAGCTTTAGTTATTATGAATAGATGCATTTTATAAGATTACAAAAATTAATATTTTGATTAGTTGCTCTTGAATACTAAAATAAAATTATTACAAGACTTAAATCTTATTTCAACACTACTTCAACTGAACTAGTTTGAAAGTAGAATTTTATCAGAGAATATGAAGCTACCTATTGTCTCCTAAATATTACAGTAATGTTATATGTTATGTGATACACATGTTTTTGAAGGGCTTCCCAGGTGCTAGTAGTAAAGAACCCAAAAGCTACTGCAGTAGACATAAGAGACACTGGTTTGATCCCTGGGTTCAGAAGATCCCCTGGAGGAAGAAATGGCAACCCACTCCAGTATTCTTGCCTGGAGAATCCCATGGAAAGAGGAGCCTGGAGGGCTGTGGTCCATAGGGTGCCAAAGAGTTGGACATGACTAAAGTGACTTAGCATGCACATCGGCATGTGTTTGAAAACATGTACTAATTTAATCTTAATTAACAATGAAAAATACATTGATGATGTATAACACTTTCATAAGATATATTTAAGTAATTTACTTGGATCTTAAATTGGGATTGTGGCTGCCCATCCTCTTAAAATGGATTGGATTCTATTGATGCCAAAATTAAAGAAAATATATAACCTTTCAGGTTTTCTAAATTCTTCCATCTGTCATTTTAAATTTATGTTAAAAAATCCTTAGTGCTCAAGTATTATTACTTAACACATCATAGCATAAAAGCATGGGGCCATACAATATCACCAACAGCTGGCTTAAGATTTAGACCCCAAATCATTTAAACTAAAGATTTCACTTAAGAGTAGATTTTTTTTCAATTTGGTGTTATATCTTAAATTGTAGAGTGATAACCAAGATCATTTAGTCATTCACCTCCCTCTGCACTTGGGCCACATATTTAATCATCTAATTGGGAAAAGCAATTCAAATTTTAAAGTTTTTGTGAAGGAGACATTCAGATAAATTTAACATATAATACAAAAAGTAGTCCTTTCTGGGATGAAAAAAGAAAGATCTTCATTACAGAAGAAAGCTTGATAAGATATTTAAAGGAAAGATAGAATTACAAAAATAAATATTTTTCTACCCTTGATGCAGTATAATCTGGCATGAATCATAAGTGAATGATAAAACTGTTGGATGAAAGGTTTCTATAGAACAGGATATTCATAGAATGTCAGATATAATTCCACAGATTTTTAAATTAGGTATATCCACTAACTAATTATAAAAATGGAAATACAGTGGGGAAAGTCCACAGTCATCTCTGCAACTACCTTAACCCCGGGACCAAACTTAGTGTCATGTGTGCTGGGGCAACTTAATATTGTTATATTATATTATAATACTATATAATATATTACTAATATAATACTATATATTATATTTTAATATGACCTAATGTGAAATACAGAGCATCTACTTTGAAGTATTGTTTCCAATAATGCCTAACCTGAATCTAATACAATTTCAGAACTTACTTCCTATTTACAGTATTCAGGAAATCAAAAGAAAACTTTAAGCCATATTGGAAACCTAATTTTAGCCATACTGAAATTGAAAGAAAACCAATGCCACAGTGAAAAATTAGAAAATTAGGTAAATCTAGAATGTTGAAATTCTGTAAGACGAATTACCTAGCCTATTTAAAAAAGAGAGAGAGAGTGAGAGTCATAATAGTCAAATGCAATGTGTGAATTTAGATTGGATAGCAAATTTAAATAAACAAGTGTAAAGTACATTTGGGGACATTTTGGGAAATCTGAATATAGACAGGATGTTAGATAACAGTTTAGAATTATTGTACTTTTCTAAAACATGTTTTTGAGATTGAATTTACATAAGAGAATGTCTTTATTTTTAGTAGACATATGCTTAGGGAGAGTTACTGTGCCTGCAGTTTATTTTCAAATGGATCAAAGATAAAAAAGAATATACGTGTAGAAAGGCGCAAAGTAAACAAGGGAAAATGTAAATAATTGGCAAATTATGGTAAAGATAAATAGGCATTTATTGAAGCATTTTTTTTTCTGTAGGTTTGATAACATTAAAAATAAAAAGTGGGAGCATAAAGCCCTTTCTTTTATATCAGCTTAATTAATTCTGGATTATAAGTGTTCAATTCCTGTTAGGTAAAGTATGAATGATCAGTGATCCTTCATGGGCTAAAAGATTCAAGTAAAGGCTATAGCTTTTGATATGTGATACATTACTTGCTATAAATTATGTGGTATTTCAGCTAGAGAGTAAATATTTCCTTAGTGTATAATTTGGTTGATTTTTAAAATTAAATTACATTTATCCTAACCAATAATTAATATATCACTTTAAATGGCATTTGTCTCTGCCCAGGAAGTTTGTACATTGTTAAATTCTGGCGTTGTAAGTTACTTTCTTCAGCTGTGCCCCATGTGACTGGAAAACTGCTACACCATAAGCTAAAGTAGCTATGAGACGTTTGGGGGAAATTTCTCTCCTAACAAAAACCTGATGGACTCATTATAAAACTATTCTAACAAGGAAAAAAGTAGACATGATGCTTGATAGAGAAGTAACTGAGATAAATCAAGCTCCAGTTCCATTCATCATTGGCAAGGGGCTCTTTTGGGAGTGGAAATGAGTTTTTCTACCTTTTCCTAGAATTTATAGGTTTCTGTGCTCATAGTTGGTCAAGAAAGGAGGTGAGTATACTGTTATTTTTGATGCCATTGCCCTCTACACAGATTATTATACTTGTGTTTTATGCCACTGTTGCAGGAAGGAGCACCCGTTCCAGGCCCAAGAGTGAGCTCTTTTCTACCACTGGGAAATGAAGTGTCTGAGGAGACACATGTGCTGACAAAGCAAGAGACTTTATTGGGAAGAGGCGCCTGGGTGGAGGGTAGGAGGGTAAGAGAGTCCAGGAGAACTGCTCTGCCATGGGGCTCACAGGGTTTGATTTTATGGTAATTGAGTTAGTTTCTGGGTTGTATATGGCCAGTCACTTTGACTCAGGGTCTTTCCTGGAGACTTGCCCATCATTCAGCCAAGATGGTTTCCAGCGAGGAGGATTTCGGGAGGTTGGTAGTGAAAGGTCATGCTGACCGCAGGCGGGAAAGCGCCAGCCGGAAAATGCTGACGGAGAAGCCCCCGCTGGAAAGTCCTGGATAAGACATCCACCAATCAACAGCCCGTTGCCAGGCAGACTAATGGACGCGAAGGTGCCAAGACTCCGGCCAATCAAAAACTGACATGAGACCAGGCAGTCCAATCAGCACCCTAGAGCCCGATTCTAACCATATATGGAAAGGTCCCGCCACTTCCACATCCGCCAGGGTATATAAGTGTCGAATCCCTTCCCGCAGCTTGCAGAGTCCCGCTTTCCCCCATGCTCTCCTGTCGGAGCTCTGCACGGGAGCGATTGCCCAATAAAGCCTCTTAACACTCCGGTGCTCTCTTCATCTTGCCGCTGCGTTCTTACAGGTAGGACATATGGACTGAAGTCTTCTCTCTCCTTTTGATGTTTCCTGAGCTCCTGGCTGGTGGTAGCTTGGAAGTTCTACATTCCTTGACAGGACATCCTATTGTAAGAAAACTCTTGCAAGTGGTTACTATGGTGCCTGGCCAGGGCCAGTGGTTTCAGACAGTTGGTTCGCCTAACACCACTGTTAGTAGCGCGATACCAAACAATGCAGTTGAATGTAGCTCTATTCTTTCCTTTATGTTCCCAACACAAAACCAATTCTCTCACCAAAGTCACAGTAGATAACAGAAATGAAAAATCCAATTGATTGTAGTCATTGTATAATTACAAACCCATTGGGATCAACAGTAGCACTAGGCATGAAAAGGAGACTTCATTTATTTGTAAAGGGCTTAGTGAGAACTTTCTATGTGCAAGTCACTGTGCCTTTCATTATCTATAATCAAACAATGAATTAAAATTTGATTCTTGCTCTCCAAAACTTTATAATTAAATAAGATAACTTGAACACAACTGACTAAAAACAAGGAGTTATCTAAGAAAAGTTGTCTGAGTACTACACAAACTTAGAATGTGAAATTAAATCAATCTAGGAGCATAAAGAGAGCAAAGGGGTAGCTTTTTCATCCAAATCTTGAATGGATACATGACAATGGAAGATGATGGCATCTTGAATAAAGACAAATATGTGTGAATGGGAACAATCAGGTGATTGCAGTGCCTGATTATCAAACACAATTTCAAAAATAGCATGCCATGGGAAAATTATGAAATAAGAATTATGGGTAAGAAATTTGAATTTTATTGTTCACACAAAGTAATTCTCAAAGTGTGACTGAGAGTTGCATGCCTCAGATTTTATGACCTACTTGTTAAATACACGCAATTCCTGAGAACTTCATTAAGAGTTACCTAGTCTTGCTTTCCATGTACAGGACTTACAAATGAGCATGTATAAAATCATCTCTGTCGACTGTTATTCACACTAAATTTTGGATAATATTTCTTTAGTCGTTGGGGAATCCCTGAAATACTGTGCGGAAATACATAATCATTGCTGGATTTTATGTAGAATGATCTGGCTAAACAGACGTTCTTGTTCAAAGACATTTGGGCCTTTCAATAATCCCAGGACAAGTTACTCTCAAGAAAGGAGGAAATCCTTTTTGTAATGTCCACCTGTACCTCCTATCATATCAGTGGCAGCATTAGATTAGAAATAGAGTGCCCAATAGATGTAATGTGCTTTAATCAGCCCAAAGCTGTCTCCCTCACCCCGAGTCTGTGGAAAAATTGTCTTCTGTGAAAATAGTCTCTTTAGCAAAAAAAGTTTGGGATCACTGCATTACAGCATCTATGAGAAATAAAAAAATAAACTCATTTAATCTACATCACAGCAATGAGAAACAACATTTTGGACTTAAATAATTTGAAAGCTAGTATATTAATATACTATTCGTACACAATATTAAAAAAGTCAGTGGACTCACAGACATAGGTAACCCATATGGCTACCAAAGGGTAAGGTGAAGAGGGATAAATTGGGAATTTGCAATTAACATACACACTGCTATATATAAAACAGATAAAAAGTAAGAATCTACTGTATAGCACAGGAAACTATTTCTATATCTTGTAATAACCTACAATGGAAAAGAATATATCTATAAAATTTGACCAATAGTTTAATCAAGTATCACTATGTCAGGTAATCAGTTTTGTGTTTAAGTTAATGAAAATTGAGAAGGATAATATTTTTAAATACTGTGGTCTTTGTTTCTCCTCAAAAATATTTGCCACATTATGAAAAATGAATTCATATAAAATTTAATTAATATAAAATATTCTTCTAGTGCAAATGAAATATTCTATATATTATATCCTGCATAAGCTACCCATTGATGATGAAAGGCGATCATAGAACAGTGTCTTAGGCAGGTAGAGGCACTTCCCTGGTGGTCCAGTGGTTAAGACTCCATTGCAAAGGGCAAAAGTTTGATCCTTGATAAGGGAACTAAAATCCTGCATTACACATGGCATGGAATGTAAAAGTAAAGAAAGAAGAATAAAACAAATGAATAGGCAGGTTTGGCTCATGAATGTTCAGCATGGAGAATTTCTCACCCTCGAAGATATGGTCAATGAGTGAGAACCAGGGGAAAGTCAGAACTAGGTGAAAGATCCATACAGCCTTACTCAACCCTGCCTGTGATGTTGCAAATCTAACACTCTGCTCATGGGATATAGAGATTCTTTTCCATTCTTTTTTATGATTTCTAAAATCATACACTCTTTAATTACTATTAAAATGTGGAGTTTAAAATAGCTGGCAGAAAAACTGTTATATACTCATGAAAACATTCTTAACATCATTTGGCAAACATGTCTACTATTGTCTTTTCTCTCTTGTATTGTCTATTTCAGCTTCAGTGCCATGCCTTGCTTATGTAATAGTCTGTATTTCCTTCTCTCTTGAATCTGACACTGCCTTCTCCCTTTGCTCTGCCACCTCATTTCCTTCATCCTTTTAAGCAAACTTTATAATTGAATCATCAATTGCCATTGTATAACTTTGCAAAATCTCCCTATTAGAAAATGATCTTTCTGAAAACTCATGCCATTGCAAACCATCTTATATCATTTGAAACAAGCTGCTTTATCTGATGAATGAATGACATGTATATCTGATTACTTTTATGAGAACATAAGCTCCCTGAAGGCAAGGGCAAACAACTTAACTGCTAAGTCCTTCCCAGTCCTCGCTCAATCAGTTCAGTTGAGTCGCTCAGCGTGTCCAACTCTTTGCGACCCCATGGACTGCAGCAAGCCAGGCTTTCCTGTCCATCACCAACTCCTAGAAGCCTACTCAAACTCATGTCCATTGAGTTAGTGATGTCTTGCTCAATAGCCATTCAATAAATATTTCATAAGTCCGTGGGTTAATGAATGAATGAGGTGATGGAGATCATAATTTCCATAAGGACTAGGGCAGTATCAGCTTATTAAAGGCTTTAACTCCAGGTTCCAGTCCCTCATCCTGATGAGTGACCAATACAAATTTTTTAGTTAAGGAATTTATGATGCCAAGAACATTAGAGAAGAAAAAAGTTTCTGGTAACTAACAATTATTTCCAACATATGTTTCTAGGAAATTACATTTAAAATAAAACTACCAATCATTATATTTCCTGTGATAAAACATTTCTGTAACTTTTTTAACACTTACCTTTGTGTTGATTGACTTTGTCTTTACATTGGTTGCTGTGTTATTGCCTACCAGCATTTCTGGAATATAGCAGGGATGTTTTAGACATGCGGATAAATAAATAAATAAAAGAAGACAAATCTATGATAAGTTAGTGAAAATCATTTTACAATTTTAACATGTAATAGTAAAAAATAGAATAATACATCAAGAATCTGTTTAAAACAGAGTTAATCTTCAAATTTAAGGTTTGTTTTTTCACTTTAAAATCTCTTATTGAAAGCATATATTGAGGAATGTGAGCGCGAATGTTAGATCAGCTGGGTGTTCATGCTGTGTGATTTCCTAACTAGACAAAATATTTAGCAGTTTTTGTTTCGATTTCTCTGTTTACAAAATGACAAAAGCATCAGCCCCTTCCTCTAGATTTTGTATAGTAAATCCGACAATTCATGCAGACTATAAAGTATATACTAACTGGTGCAAATTGGTGATTTATTGAAGAATCACGTCTTTATTCTATATTGTACAAAAGTTGTCAGAATATTGCATATAATTTGCAATGATTCAACTGGCCATGTCCACCTCTAGAGTAATAACTACTTGATTAGCAGTAATTTCATGAAAATAACTGCATAAAAAATTTTAATATGGGCCTCAGTACAAAAGCAGGGAAAATAATTCTAATAATGATTTTGGAAAAATGTACAAGACATAAAATTTCCCTCAAGAGAATAAAATATTTTGCCTCTCTGTTAAGTTGCTGTGGAATGACCCTTGTGCCTTGAGGCACTGGACCTGAGTTTAAATCCTGGGCTCAATATCTGTACTTTCTCTTAACATTCACATGTATCAAATCAGGATAACACTGTTTTTCACTGCTCTTTTATAAACTTAAACTTTTCCTTTCTTCTTCCTTCTTTTTGTTTATCCTTCTTTCCTTCTCTTTCCTCCTTCCCACCCTTCTTTTCTCCTTTTCCTTCCTTCTTGTTATTTACTTTTCAAATACTCCTGCTTTGTTCTAAGAAGTCTAATAGGCCCTAAAATATACACAGTGAAAATACAGATATCATCTTTTCTGTCCTTGGAACTAACAGTCTTAGTAGAAGGAAGGAATCTAAAGAAAAAATCTCAATAAAGCAAGAGATGAGACTTGGTACTAAGAAAAATTAAATAATGAAAAGGCCCCAAAGCTTTGAATACAATTCTGGCCTTCCCTGGTGGCTCAGATGGTAAAGAATTAGCCTGCGATGATGGAGACCTGGGTTCTATCCCTGGGTTAGGAAGATCTCCTGGAGAAGGGCATGGTAACCCACTCCAGTATTCTTGCCTGGAGAATCCCTATGGACAGAAGGAGCCATGGGGTTACAGAGAATTGGACACAACTGAGAGACTAAGAACAGCACAGAACAAACACTACTCTTTATTAGAAATACTGTGTAATCTGAAAATACCCACTCTTGACAATGTGCAATTAACCTGTGCACATGGCCTGCTAGACAAATAATGCTTCTTTTCAATGAGAAATTCCTTTGTCTGTGATAACTGGAATTGTGTCAGCTGTCCAGTTTCATTGGGCTGCTTCTTCTCTACTAATGGTAAGACATTGTTTTCATTGTGCTCAAGTGAGTGATCTTTCAGATATAGCTGTGTCAGTGCTTTCTCTTGTGAAATATTTCAAATGAAAAATAGCATATTAAGAAAAATATAGTGACATTGATGTGTCTGTTATCTAGCATTACCAAATCTTACCACTTTGGCATACCCTTTTCAGACTTTTAAAGTAAATTATACAGTACAGTTACTTGAATACACTTTTTAAATTCTCTTTTCTATTCTCCTTTCTTGCTGAAATCTAAATTACATAATTATATTTCTATGAAAATATTTGCAATATTACTATAGTTTTTACAAATAATAAGGAGCATTATTTTGAATATATTTAAACTCTATTGTCAATATTACATTGTATGCATCTTTATGCATCTTGCTTGCCTGCTTATTTTGCTAGTTATAATGTATGATATGATGTTTTATAAATATATAGAATTCATATGTGACAAAAATCATTATATGCATGTATACATGTATATACATATACTTCATTTTAAGGGTCATTTTCCATTCCATTACCTGATTATATCATCTATTTTTAAAATAGATTTTAAAATAGATCCATATCTATTTTTTATTGAAGGACATTTAGATATTTTCCCATTTTGACTAGTACAAATCATACCCCAGTGACCATTATTTTCTACAAGTTGTTTTTCTTTCTTTCCTCTCTCCTTCCTTCTTTCCTTCCTTCCTTCCTTTTCAGTATGCAAAAAGAAGTCTCAGAATTGTGAAGCAAAAGGAAGGCAGATACCTCGATTTGTTCTCCAAAGATTGTATTCAATACCTTTCACTATCCACACATGAAATTTTCTGTTTCTTCTCCTTATCAACACAAAGATGGTCACATTTCAATTATTTCCAAATTGATGAACATGAAGATGTAGCTCATGTATTATTATATTTGTTGCCTTTTCCTTATTAAGATTGCATATCCATGTTTCTTAGTCACTTGCACTTCCACTTAATGAAAGTGGATATTATTTTTATTTGTAATTAGTTTCAGTTAATATACTTTGCCCATTTACTTGTGAATTGTTTGTCATATCTTATTGATATGTTGGAGTTTTAAAAAATTACATGTGCTGGTCTTTTATGAACCACATAGTTTAATTATATGATTTAAAAATATTTTATCCCTGTCGGTTTGTCATTCTCCTTTGTTTTAGTAACTTTTGATGAGCTACAGTTTATTGTTTATGGAATACATGGTTTTGTGATGTTTAAGAAATCTTTCCTATTGTGACATACAAGTTATTTTACATTTTCTTTTGAAATGTAAACATCTGATAGAACAAATCTTACACTTGCTCATCTTCAAATTATTTTTGGCTGTTCTGGGCCTTCGTTGCTGCCTGTGGGCTTTCTCTAGGTGCAGGGAGTGGGGGCTATTCTTCCTCACAGTGCTCAGGCTTCTCATGGCAGTGACCTTGTTGTGGAGCACACACCCAGGCTCAAGGGTGCATGGGTTCAGTAGTTGTGGTGCACAGGCTTAGTTGCCCTGTGGCATGTAGGAATCTTCCCGGACCCGGGATTGAACCTTATGTCTCCTGCATTGGCAGGTGAATTCTTAACCACTGGACCACCAGGGAAGCCCACTGCTGGATTTTTGAAGGAGAGACTTTGATTACATATTTATATTTTAGAAATGTTTATCTAATCTTCCCTTTGGCCATTTCCTTCCGCTACTCCTCCCTTTCTTTCTTCTCCTCCCTACTTTTCTCCATCTCTTGTTTTTCCAGCTTCTTCGTATAGAATTTCAGTGTTTCTTGCTTTTAAAACTTTCAAGTGGGCAAATTTACTTCTAGGATTTATGCTAATTGCATTTTGTAAGTTTTGATGTGTGATTCTTTCATTCTTGTTTATTATGTAATTTCTCTAGTGCTTTCTTCTTTAATACACAAATTATTTAGGATTGCATATTCAAATTTCTAAACATATACTTTTATAGCATATTTGTAAATGTGGGTGTTAGCTATAATTTTATTGCTGATAACATACTGAATTTTATTGCAGTTCAAGCTTTTTGTTAATACAATAGTAATTCTTTGAACTTTGATGAGACTTTGAATCTCTGTACATACTTATTTTCTTTTTTGGGGTAAATGTAAATATGTACTTGAAAAATATATTCTTTCTATGATTTATGCAGTGTGTGTGTGTGTGTGTATGTGTAACATATGTGTGTATAATATAATTAAAGTTTTCCTATTTTTACTATGTTTTTTGCCCTACTTGATTTGTCCTCATATGATAGAATGCACATTAAAATCATCAAGTTCAGGATTTACATATTTCTTTGTGTAATTTTCTTTCATCATTTGTGTTATTATTTTAGCTCTTTACAAGTTCATAATTGTTATATATGTTGTATTGTGCATTTTGGTAGATTTTTATTATAATCTTCATTATTTTATAATTATTAGATTAGATTTCTATATTTGTATAAATTGTGCACATTTATTATTTTATAGTGTCAATTTTTACATTATAAATATTTATATTGTTATATTATTGTTATAGTACATATTATAGTAGTATTGCCTTGCTTAAACTTTATTGCTTCTTTTCCTTAATTTTTAATATAAAATATAATATAAAATGTTTTTAATAAAAAATTAATAAAATATTCCTTAATATTTTAGTTGATAATATTCTCAGAGCTTTGTGCCATATCTGTACTACTTTACTTTTAGTCTAAATATGTGGTTTTATTTTAGACATGTCTTTTTAAAGCAGTGTATAGCTTGATTTTAAAAAAACAACTTGAATACCAATGTCATATGTTAAGGGCATTCACTTACCTAGATTCTGAAAATATTTGGACTTATTTCTAAATCATATTTTCATTGCTTATTGAGTACCATCATTTTTCTTATAATCTTAATATCCCTTTATAACTTCTATGAGATTGATTAGAATTTCTATTGCTTCTTTTGTCTTTTTCAGCCTTTTTCTTTCTTTCTTTTATTTTTCTTTCCTTCTCTTTTGTTCTGATAATTTAGATGCTACAAAGAATGATATGTGTAAATTATTTTGCAATTTTTTAAATTTTACCCCATATAAGTAATTATAATTTTCCTTTAAATCTAAATTTATTCTACATGACTTTCCCATCCAAAGCCTGACAAGCTCTTATTATACTCTAACCATCCACCGAATAATGTGTGTAATATCATCATGCATCATTACTTTGAAATTTGTGTGAGTTATTTAAACACAAAACACAGTTGTTTTGTAGTCAATAATTAAATATATTTATCAACATCTTTTATCAAGTTTTCTTTTGCCCTATACACTCTTTCTTGTTTCTTATTTCATCTAGAAGGAATATGCCCATTGGGGAATTTTTTCATGAGAAGTCTTGTGTGATAGCATCACTATCTCTTGAGATGTTCGAAAATCTTTGTCTTCACACTTGAATGGCAGTTTGACAGGTCATTATACTTTAGGTAGCATTACTTTCCCTAACAAATGGGAAAGTATTGATTTACTCCTTTTTTAGCACATTTGCTGATTAAATTATCCTTTTCTTATAGTTATTTTTGGTATGCTATTTTTATTTTTGTTGATTTTTTAAAATAATTTTCTCCTTCTTTCTCATGTTGTTCAATTCATTATGCTGTGTCTACATGTGAGTTTATTTTGATCCTGCTCTGTGCCAGGAACATACTTTCAAATTAAAAACTCAGCCATTGCCCAATTCAGAGCCTATTTGAAGGTATATGATAGAGGCTTTTATTTTTTATTTTTTTTTTGATAGAGGCTTTTAAAATTGTTACTGTTTGGTGAATTGTCAGTATCTTCCAGTTTTCTGAGAGACTGTGGCTATCCTAGTGACATTTTATGAAATAAGTATATTTTTTATTTCTAAGGTTTCTAATTCACTTTTTCATATCACTTGTTCTTATTTCATTTCTGCTAGTTTTATTACAAAATTTCATGCTTTAGATTTTCACTGTTCATTCATTTCACAAGTATTTGTATAGAAGTTTGTCACTCATTCTATAAAATTAATTGCATCTGGAATAAGTATATGCTACATATAGTTTGAGTATCTTTTTTAGCCTTATTTATTCCATGTGAGTTATATATTTGTTCATTGCAATTGGTTTATTTATTCATTTATTATCTAATTGATTTGATTACTCATCTCTTTGAGTTGTCTCCATCTATATCTGAAAGAAAGTGAAAGTGAAAGTCTCACAGTCATGTCCAACTCTTTGCAACCCCGTGGAATATATACAGACTATGTAGTTCATGGAATTCTCCAAGACGGAATACTAGAGTGGGTAGCCATTCCCTTCTCCAGGGAATCTTCCCGACCCAGGGATCTGTATCTATTCAAGGCCTTTGTTCAGAATCAGATATTATAGTGACCTCTGGATCAGTTTTCTCCCAAGTGACAGCCTTGATTACTGCTCAACATTTCAATTTCATTTCTGGAGTAACAGATGTGGTTGTTTTATTTTTAAGGATGGCAATTTTGTTTGGGTTTTCTATTTTTCTCTCTTATCTTTTGCTGTGTGTTTGATTCACATCAAAGCATGGACTTATTTTGGCATTTTTGTGACTATTTTAATGGACTTTTGAGTCACCGTATAATTTTCCTGATTTTTTTTATGGCCAATGTTATGAATCTTTGTCCAAGTGCTAATTATTATTTAGCATCACTTGTGGGAAGAGTGAAGAACAACAACAGCACTTTGTGAAAACGTCAGCTGTCATAATGTTTTATAAATTACAAGTTTTCAATACAGAAAATTTCTTGCAGATTTGGAATTGTTGTCGCTGTTCCAGTTGCTAAGTCATGGCCAATTCTTTGGACTGCAGCACACCAGGCTTTCTTGTCCTCCACCACCTCCTGGAGTTTGCTCAAAATCATGCCCATTGAGTCAATGATGTTATCCAACCATTTCATCCTCTGTTGCCACCTTCTTCACCTGTCTTCAACCTTTCCCAGCATCAGGGTCTTTTCCAATGAGTTGGCTCTTCACATCAGATGGCCAAAGTATTGGAGCCTCAGCTTCAATATCAGTCCTTCCAATGAATATTCAGGGTTGATTTCCTTTAGGATGGACTGGTTGGATCTCCATATAGTCCAAGGGACTCTCAAGCATCTTCTCTAGCACCACAATTTGATAGCCTCAATTCTTCAGCTCTCAGCCTTCCTTATGGTCCATTTCTCACATCTATATATGACCACTGGAAAAACCATAACTTTGACTATATGGACCTTTGTTGGCAAAGTGATGTCTCTGCTTTTTAATACACTGGCTAGGTTTGTCATAGCTTTCCTTCCAAGGAGAAAGAGTCTTTTTATTTCATGGCTACCTATAGTCACTGTCTGCAGAGATATGGAGCCCAAGAAAATGAAATATGTCACTGCAGAATTATAGTTCCTCAAATCATTTTGTACGCGGGAAGTAAAGTGAAATTTTTGACCTAAGATATACTTAATTTACCACTGAAAGTCATAATAATTGAATTTATTATATAGAAATATTATATAAGGAAAGATGGACATTTTACACAGTAGGGCAGAGAATAATGGGGTAACAGTGTGGACTTTGGAGAACTTCAGGCTCTGGGGTAGGAGACAGGTATCTACTTTGAACTTTGCCAGAGATCAAAAGAATCAAAACCTTCTCTGAAGATTCTGTAAAACCTTTGTTTCCTCGTTTGTAAAATTAAAGTGTTGCATTACAGAATTTCTAAGAATTTTTCCAACTCAGTATATATGATCTTGATGTTCTAATTGATGTCATGCTTCTGAAATGATGTCCAACATTTGCAAGTTGCTTTAATCAGAGTAGAAGCAATTTTTATAGTGGCTATAAAGGGAGTAGATTCCAAATGAGGCATTTGGATTTACAAAGAAAAATAACTGGCGATCATGTGCAGGTAGAAAAATAAATCATGAAAGAAAAGAAAATAACTGCTGTCACGAAATAGTTCAATTTCTGAAGAAATTCCCTTTTTTGGAAGGGAATATTTCATCTGGCATTTGAAAAATACAGGATTGTGTCTTCAATTTTAAAGTTTTAAAACTAACCAAATACTTACATTTTAGGCTAGCCTTGTACATATAAAGAATTCACAGTATTCAAATAAGCAGAGTTGTAATACAAGCATAACTCATGGGGTCTTCTATTCAGTGCTTTGTTCTTACGGGTATAGAGGGGAGTTGACAAACATGCACTCACTTTCAGAAAAGCTAGGGAAGACTATTTCAAGAATTTGGTTTTCTTCTTACAGAAACACAAACATCTTAGAAATTTAGGGAATTATACAGCGATTGCCATTTTTTGATAATTTACTTAATGAAAAGTATGTACAAAATGCTTTATTTTGTTTTATAGTTGAAATCTTAAAATAAATCCTCTTAATTTGCAGATATCATGTTTTCAAAGAATCAAGAGGATGCAAAAACTTTAGCATGAGTACGAATGAAGGCCAGAGTCAAGAGCAATTCATGTTTGTCTCTTTAATACCTATCATAATATTAGTTATGCTTTATTTGTTGAATTTAAACTCTGAGACTGCAAGAGTAAAGTGCTAGTGACATTAAAATTTCATGCATCTAAGAAAACACGCATATAAGACTTTTGCTAGGCTTCTTAAATATCATACAGGGTCTCTATGTTTGATAACTCAAACTATTTTATACTTTAGAAAGGTGATTTTTGCATACTTTATTTTGTGAATCACTTTCAGAGGTGCCTAAAGTAAGATTCCAAGATCAATAAATAATTTCTCTAACAACAACAACAAAATGTTCATTTTTAGGTTGGACAAATAGCTTCACATCAAATTAGGTTTTGCTGCCAGTGAGTCTGTGACTTATTTAACAAAAAACACTTTTTTCAGAGCTTTTGATTTTGGAATTTTGGATAAATGATATCTGAAATATCTATATTATATTTAAAGTGCAGAGAACTGGAAGGAGGAGAGTGGAATACAAAAGTGTTTTTGAAAAGATCTATTTGTATTGCATAAAAAATATCCTCTAAGTCAACAACTCCTAAGGATCCTACTAATGTGTTTAGCTGATACAGTTCCACATCTGTCATGCCCTCTTGAGACACAGCAAAATTGTAAAGATGACTGCTTGGGTGGATATAGTGGGGCAATGTATGTCAGGAAACAGATTTTTTTTTTTTTTTTTTTAATATGAAGTGAACAACCTAGAAGATAACAGACCTAGGGCTTGGACTTTTTCAGAGACAGACAGTGGCAGAATCCACAGAAATCAGAAAAGCAAAAAGATAATTTTTAAAAGCTTAAAAATTGATGAGTCATCATTAAAATATCCAGGGCCACTCTGTGTAGTTTGGGTTGTCACATTGCTCATGTTTGAAGTCCCATGAGAGCAAATCCAAATAGAAAGATAAAAATTCCTCCAAGAGAAAGTGAAAGTCCCTCAGTCATGCCCCACTCTCTGCAACCCCGTGGACTTTAGAGTCCATGGAATTCTACAGGCCAGAATACTGGAGTGGATAGGCTTTCCCTTCTCCAGGGGATCTTCCCAACCCAGGGGTCAAACCCAGGTCTCCCGCATTGCAGGAAGATTCTTTACTAGCTGAGCCACAAGGGAAGCCCAAGAGGAAGAGAAGAGGCTTTATTTTCTAAGTAAATAGACACATAAGCTTAAAAAAAAAATCAAAAGTAGTTGACACATAAACCTGTTTAACAGCAGAGGGAACTATGTTCAATGAATACACATAGTGAAAATTTCTGACATATGCACTTTTCATTTTTCTGCATATAATTTGAAATTTTATATCATGTAGTCAGTCTAAGATCATGGTATCTGGTCCCATCACTTCATGGCAAATAGATGGGGAAACAATGGAAACAGTGGGAGGCTTTTTTTGCGGGCTCCAAAATCACTGCGGTTGGTGACTGCAGCCATGAGATTGAAAGAACTGGCTCCTAGGATGAAAAGCTATGACCAACCTAGGCATCATATTAAAAAGTAGACGCATTACTTTGCTGACAAAGGTCTGTCTAGTCAAAGCTGTGGATTTTCCAGTAGTCGTGTATTGATGTGAGAGTTGGACTGTAAAGAAAGCTGAGCACCGAAGAATTGATGCTTTTGAACTGTGGTGTTGAAGAAGACTCTGGAGAGTCCCCTGGACTGCAAGGAGATCCAACCAGTCCATCCTAAAGGAAATTAGTCCTGAATATTCGTTGAAAGGACTGATGCTGAAGCTGAAACTCCGATACTTTGGTCACCTGATGTGAAGGACTAGCTCATTGGAAAAGACCCTGATGCTGGGAAAGATTGAAGGCAGGAAGAGAAGGGGCTGGCAGACTGTGAGATACTTGGATGGCATCACTGACTTGAAGGGCATGAGTTTGAGCAAGCTCTGGGTGTTGGTGATGGACAGGGAAGTCTGGCGTGCTGCAGTCCATGGGGTTGCAAAGAGTCAGACATGACTGAGTGAACTGAACTGAATGAGTGTGGAACTAAAGAGCCTCTTGACAAGGGCGAAGGAGGAGAGTGAAAGAGCCAGCTTAAAACTAAATATTAAAAAATAAAAAACCATGGCATCTGGCCCCATTACTTCACAACAAACAGAAGGGGAAAAGGTGGAAGTAGTGACAGATTTCCTCTTCTTGGGCTCCAAAATCACTGCAGACAGTAAGTGCAGCCATGAAATCAGAGGACAGTTGCTTCTTGGCAGGAAAGCCATGACAAACCTAGACAGTGTGTTGAAAAGCAGAAACATTACTCATCAGTGGAGGTCTGTATAGTCCAGGCTATGGTCTTCCCAGTGATCATGTATGGTTTTGAGAGCTGGACCATAAAGAAGGCAGAATGCCAGAGAATTGATGGCTTTTAACTGTGTTGCTGGAAAAGACTCCTGAGAGTCCCTTGGACAGCAAGGAGACCGGACCCTTCAATCTTAAAGGAGATCAACCCTGAATATTCACTAGAAGGACTGATACTGAAGCTCCAGTTTTGGTCATCTGATATGAAAAGATGACTCACTGGAAAATCCCTGATGCTGGGAAAGATCACAGGTAGGAGAAGAGGGTGTCAGAGGATGAGATGACTGGGTGGCATCACAGATGCAATGAACATGAACTTGGGCAAACTCTGGGAATGGTGAGCTACAGGGAGGCCTGGCATGCATGGCATCCATGGGGTTGCAAAGGGTCGGACACAGCTGGGCAAATGAACAACAGCAAGTGACTGTTAATACAGGTTCCCTCTCCATAGTTCAAATGCAATGGCAAAAATGGAAGAAGGAAAATTGCACTTATATGGAAGTGATGTTCTCTGAAGTGGAATCACTCATTTAAGCATAAAAAGACACAACATAATAAATAGAAGATACTGTGAAAACATAAATGATTCCTTGAAGATTCTATCTCCTCTCATTAAGTGGTATTATCCTTGTTTAACAATAATGGATAATATGAATGGAAATTTTTTTCTGAGTCTGAAGTTTTGTGATTCTGTCTCACGGTGTAGTGTTCTTTGTTATCGTTGTTTAGTCACTAAGTCGTGTCTGACTCTTTTGTGACCCCATGGACTGTAACCTGCTGGGCTTCTCTGTCTGTGGGATTTTCCAGGCAAAAATACTGGAGTGGGTTGCCATTTCCTTCTCCAGGGGCTTTGTCCCACCCAGGAATTGAACCAATGTCTCCTCCATTGCAGGAGGATTCTTTACAGCTGAGCCACCAGGGAAGGTTGTAGTGTTCTTTACCTTATCATTATTAAGGGAACTAGCAGGGAGTCATGTGCTAGGGACTTGAGATATTAAACTGGGTGACATCTCAGGCTGAACACTTCTGCTGATCATGACAGTGAAGGAGCACCACGGTCTGAAAGGGGAAGTCATAGTGTCTGAAGAGCAAAGCTCTGTGAAGGAGCTGTGAGCCGTAGTTAAAGGGTAGAACTTACCAGTTAGACAACCCGTGATGAAACATCAAGCCTTCTGAATCTTATTGCTCTTTTGAAATAGACTAACTCACACGCCTGCACCTGAAAGCATCTTATAAATTGAGAAAAACAATAATGACAATAGAAGGTGATATAGGTCTTAGGTTGATCTAATGGAAAAGCATGATGGTGTAGCATCTCTCAGTCTGCTTCAGGTTTTGGTTTTTCAAGCAACCATCTTCTGACCTTAAACAACTTACTTAACTGCTTATGGCCTTGGCTTCTGAAGCTATGAAATGGAGAGAATACAAGTAATAGTTAGCAGCTGCCATTCATCAACAATGAGCAAATGCATATAACATGCTCACCCCTGTGGCAGGCACAAAATAAATTCTCAATAATGACTCCTTTTTTTTTTTTTTGAGTATTATTGCTTTACAATGTTTTGTTAGTTTCCGCTGTACAACGAAGTGAATACATATATCCCTTCCATCTTGAACTTCTCCTCGTTCCCCTATCCCACCACTCTAGGTTATCACAGAGCACCAAACTGAGCTCCCTGTGTTATAGAGCTTCCCACTAGCTATCTATTATACATGTGGTAGTGTATATACGTCAATCGTACTCTCCCAATTCATCCCATCTTCCTCCCCACCCCTCGTGTCCACATATCTGTTCTCTACATTTGTGTGTCTTTTGATTGTGATAGTGAGAAGGTGATGGCTATGCTGTTGGTAGGATACCATGAAAGTCCTCAGAGCATTTTACACTCAGTCTCCAGATCAGATCTCAAAGAACTCTTTAGTAAGTGAATTAGGCTGTACAGCGGGAAAATTCCCATCTTTAAAGCCAATTTGAATAATTTATCTCTTTTTGTTTGGAATTAGTTTTAAAATTCTCCAACTTTTCCCACTTAAACTAGTTTCTGTGCTTTGATTCATCATGTACTTATAAGTGGCTATCTTGTATATATGGTGTAGTTGATTCATGCTTTTAAAAAATACCAAATTTTGTTTTCATATCTAATATAATTCAGTAATGAGTAAAAAGTGATCTTTAAGGCTTATAAATTTTTTGCAAGATTAAGCCATTTCATAGATAAGAATGACTATGAAACAGTCATCATAACAACATATTTTAGTGCTAATTTTGTGGAAGACTATCCAGGAGATATAAAAAAGAGGTTTATATGTGCTATCATCTTTCAATGGGAGTTAAGAATTTGGTACCATTTGGCTGGATTCAGTAGGTTGCCTGAATTTTTTATATTGCATACATGTTTTTAAGATTCTCAGGAGGTTTTTATATATGATTTGAAGCACTTTTGATATACCTTTCATTCACTAAATAAAAGCAACTTTTCAAATCAGTAGTTCCGATTTTGCCACCCTGCTTGTGAAGGGAAAATTTTCAAAGCCATATGTTATCCTTTTTCCTTTATTATAAAACATTATACATTGTAAAATTGTTTCACTATCCTAGTTATTTTCTGATTTATTTATAGTCTGGTTATTTATGACATCTTTTTGTAAGTCATCAGTTTTTATATACTTCTCTCCTTTGCCATAAATGAACATGTTGCTCTGAAATTAATGTAAAATAGATGATAAGTTGCCTTACATAAATCAGGGAAGGTTTTATGTAAATAATATTTTATGAAAAGTCACAATTTCATTCAGCATATATTTCAGAATAGCTGTTCAATCTAAAAGGTAAAAGAGTTACAAATAGAAAGAGGAAGAACACTATTATATTCTTGATTAATAATGAATAAACTGACCATGCATCTAGGCTTAAAAATCTTGAACAAACTCACACTTCATATACTCAATTTATTTGAAATCACCCAGTCTCGTCTCTTTTTTTTCCATTTGAAGCCAAAGATAAATTGTGACTCATTTTGATCAGATTTCCAATGTTACAAAAGTAACATTTCTCTTATTATAAAGTTATTATTTTATCTATATTTCCAATGCTAGAGCTACATTGTGTAGAAAAATTATTATACTTTCAAAGGTCTTAATAACATAGTTGTTACCATCTTTAATGCTATGAAACCATTTTAAACATTAAAAAATAGATTTTGTGGAAATGATTATATTCAATAATAATTTAATATTTATAAGTAAAAATTCTAAAGTTATGTTTCAGTTTAGTTCAGTTCAGTCACTCAGTCATGTCCAACTCTCTGCAACCCCGTGGACTGCAGCATGCTAGGCCTCCCTGTCCAAGGCCAACTCCTGGAGTTTGCTCAAACTCATGTCCATTGAGTTGGTGATGCCATCCAACCATCTCATCCTCTGTTGTCCCCTTCTCCTCCTGCCTTCAATCCTTCCCAGCATCAGGGTCTTTTCAAATGAGTCAGCTCTTAGCATCAGGTGATCAAAGTATTGGAATTTCAGCTTCAACATCAGTCCTTCCAATGAACACCCAGGACTGATCTCCTTTAGGATGGACTGGTTGGATCTCCTTGCAGTCCAAGGGACTCTCAGGAGTCTTCTCCAACACCACAGTTCAAAAGCGTCAATTCTTCAGCACTCAGCTTTCTTTATAGTCCAACTCTCACATCCATACATGACTACTGGAAAAACCATAGCCTTGACTAGATGGACCTTTGTTGGCAAAGTAATGTCTCTGCTTTTTAATATGCTGTCTAGGTTGGTCATCACTTTCCTTCCAAGGAGTAAGCGTCTTTTAATTTCATGGCTGCAATCACCATCTGCAGTGATTTTGGAGCCCCCCAAAATAAAGCCTGCCACTGTTTCCACTGTTGGTGTAAAATTTATAAAACATCATTGGATCGTTTAAGATACTACAGTAGTATTGTATTCACTAACTTCTTTTGGAAAAAAAATATGCTGTGGGTAAGAATTTGGGGATGCATTTCACTTCTTTCTAATCAGAGTAGAAAAATACTGTCATTCATTTGAAGAAAACATATTAAAGGAGTGAAAGTTTTACCTAGCTAACCAGGAGGATATTCAATAGCAAGTAGCTGCATTTCTGGAAAAAGCAGTTACCATTTTCTTAAATTTTGAAATGTATAAGTACATATTGCTAACAAAATTCCCAAGTATAGGTAAATGGGGAAAATCTCACATGTAGAGGAATCATAGTAAATTTTGCAATTCCTAATCCACTACTGGTAAACCAGTGCCCCTGTTGACTATAATAGAAGGAATACCTATTAGAATTACTCCAGAAATGGGTAATAAGGAAATTGCAAGAAAGAGTCCTTTACCTGTGGATATAAAATTCCTTTACTTGAGAGTAAGGGTTTGATGACAAGTAGATTTGAAATCCCAGATATACAGGTCATACTAATGAAGGTTCCTTTATAGAGAAATATTATAAGTAAAACTAGGAGATAGATCAAGATCAGTTTAAAGTATGAATTCATGATTAAGTGAATGATTGCCTAAACAACCACAATTGAAGATTAGTGAGAATGGTATTGGATTTTACACAAATGTATTTAATACTTGATAATGTAACTGACTTTATTCATGAAACTTTGCCATTTAAGTCTTCTTAATGGAAATACTTTTCTTATGCCAACAATGTTCACTGGTAATTTTGAGTGTAGCTTACAGTGATATTATTCAGATTGTTATACATGATATATCTGCTTTAAAATTATAAGTGTGATTGTCAAAATGCATAATACTGGGTTCCAATCCAGACATATTAAAATCAGACAATTGCTGCGCACAAATCTTCCTTTTTATATCTTTCTATGTTATTATTATGTACTATTATTTAAGAACCACTGGCTTCAACTGAATATATATCATGACCACATAATTGAGAAAACTAGAACTAGTTTACCAGATAATAGCTTCATATACCTTGACTGGGGGATAACCCTTCCATAAATTTAATCTATAAACCTAAATATACGAGGCCATAGGAACCACCACATTATGATTATCATAAATCAAGCTGTACATTAATATCTGTACTTGTCTATTTCACAAGAAATTTAAAAGGCTATGACCAATTTTAAGGAACTGGCATACAACCAGAGGATCTCAGAATACACAATAAATTTCATCTATGATTTAGTCCATTATGTGAAAACAATGCTAACTAGGAAAAATTTCAAGCTAGCATAATGTATGGTGAACTCTAATGAAATGTGGAGAATCTGAAGAAACATATTTTACATATAAAAAAGGCTTAATTCTCCATCAAAAAATATAGTCTACTTATACATAGATTGGATAATACTGAATGCTTTTCCATTATTTTCACAGATTATTATTTTAAAACCCATTTTGATAGGGCACTGCAGTAAGTCCTCTCTACATTTTTACTGCAGTCACAAGAAAAATTCAGTGAAGAGAAAGTTTTTATTAAGAGTAAACTAGTTCTTGAAGGAAATGAAAATGTCTCTGTGGTGACAGCAAATTCTATGAGCCTTATTTTAAATACAAGGAAAACTAAGTTGAGAGGAGGTTAAATGCTTTTTCCCAGGGTCATCTACAAAGGCAGTGGCAGGCAGAATTAAAATGAAGAGAAAATGATAGATTATATTTATTAAATTCAGAACATCTATCTAAACACATCTTGTTACTAGCAAGGTATTTGAATTATTGTCATTGGTTCATAGAAATAAACTGTGTGTGTGTGTTTGTGTATAGGCATATACACAGTCAATTCTCCATATTCCCTGTTACAATGATTTATTTTTGGTTTTACAATTTTTTTGCATAATAACTATGCTTAATAAATCAGGAAGAAATCTGTTTACTGTGGCACCAACTTCACTTTCACTTATAGGTTGAGAAGGAAGGTTGATTTTTCTAAATTTTAAACCTAAGTCTCAGTTAAAAGCTTTGGAGACCTTGAATAAAAGACCATAATAGTTAAGAAAGTTTTTGCATTAGGAACGTTGTTTGGAAAAGGGAATACATTTATAGTTGCAGAACTCATCTGATTTTTTAAAAATCCAATAAGTTTAACATTAGGAGAAAAATATAATGGCTTTGAAATAGGTGCTTCCATTCTTATTTTTAAACTGGTTGAAGGTTTAATGATAATTTAAGCCATGTGTTGCACAATTACTCATACTCAGGTCATTTAAAATTACTGAATCCTATGGAGGAGGAGAGCAATTACAGCATGAATCCTACAATCAAATGGATTATATTCTTTCTTTCCTTGGCTCCTTTCCCTTTATTGCTCCCTCCATTTCACCCTTCCAAATCCTTTGTCTTCCGTATCTGGACTTCAAAAGGTAATAGAGCTTTTTCATTTGTTCATGATGAATTGGACACAGGACCCAGACAAAAATAAAAATATCAGCAGTAAAATAGAGAGTAATCTAAGGTTTTCGTTCTCCATCCCGTGTCACAGCTTTGGGATGCACTGAAAGGAGAGGAGCCAGTTGACCACACAGTCTCCACATAGCTTCAGCGAGAGTTTCAGGAAGCCTCACATCCTTGCCTTGAACTCCAGTGCAGAGGCCCTGGGATGTGTTTGGTAGCCTCTAATCCTGTTTTGGGCCTTGAGTTGGGTATTCTTATCATATTGATTTGGGAATGAGAGGAGAAGGGTTAGTTCATGAGTATCTCTGAAAGAAAGAACATAAAAGTGCTTAGACCATGTATACATAGTAAACCATTTCTAAAATTCACAATGAAATAGCTTATCACTATTCCTGTAGTCAGACTAAGGGTGCTTAGGAGTAGAAAATAAAAAAAAAAAGAACAAAGTTCTTAAAATTTTTGGAAGGCAGAAAGCAATGGTTACTTTATGACTTTTCATGATAACTGGTCATCCCAAGCCTCCTGCCCCTTCCTTTTCTATGGCACATCTTAATTCACTGACTTGTTACTATAGTGCATTTAAAGTATATTAAAGAATTTTATCAAATATAGTAGTAGAATCATTTACTACACCAGTGATTTTCAGCCCTCTCTTCCCATTACAATCACCTTAGTATCATTTTAGAAAAATAATGATTTTTATAGTCTCAACCCTTGAAAGACTTTATCAATATAGAGTAGGACTCATGCACCATACTTCTGTAAATTCCCCCAGGTGCAGATAGATCATGCAGATAGATTTGAGAACCACTGTTCTGAACTGAATAGACTGGCACAAAGACAGATATATAGATCAATCGAACAAAATAGAAAGCCCAGAGATAAATCCACGCACCTATGGACACCTTATCTTCGACAAAGGAGGCAAGAATATACAATGCAGAAAAGACAATCTCTTTAACAAGTGGTGCTGGGAAAACTGGTCAACCACCTGGAAAAGAATGAAACTAGAACACTTTCTAACACCATACACAAAAATAAAATGGATTAAAGAGCTAAATGTAAGACCAGAAACTATAAAACTCCTAGAGGAAAACATAGGAAAACACTCTCTGACATAAATCACAGCAAGATCCTCTATGACCCAGCTCCCAGAGTAATGGAAATAAAAGCAAAAATAAATAAATGTGACCTAATTAAACTTAAAAGCTTTTGCACAATGGAAGAATCTATAAGCAAGGTGAAAAGACAGACTTCAGAGTGGGAGAAAATAATAGCAAATGATGCAAATGACAAAGAATTAATCTCAAAAATAACAAATAGCTCATGCAGTTCTATACCATAAAAATAAATGACCCAGTAAAAAAATGGGCCAAAGAACTAAACAGACATTTCTCCAAAGAAGACGTACAGATGGCTAACAAACACATGAAAAGATGCTCAACATCACTCATTATCAGAGAAATGCAAATCAAAACCACAATGAGGTACCATCTCACACCAGTCAGATTGGCTGCTATCAAAAAGCCCACAAACAATAAATGCTGGAGAGAGTGTGGAGAAAATGGAAACTTCTTGCACTGTTGGTGGTAATGCAAACTAGTACAGCCACTATGGAGAACAGTGTGGTGATTCCTTAAAAAAATGAAAATAGAACTGCCAGAATTGAAAGAGACACATGTACCCCAATGTTCATCACAGCCCTGTTTACAATAGCTAGGACATGGAAGCAACCTAGATGTCCATGGGCAGACGAATGGATAAGAAAGCTGTGGTACATATACACAGTGGAATATTACTCAGCTATATATAGGTCAGGAAGCAACAGTTAGAACTGGACATGGAACAATAGACTGGTTCCAAATAGGAAAAGGAGGACATCAAGGCTGTATATTGTCACTTTGCTTATTTAACTTATATGCAGAGTACATCACGAGAAACACTGGGCTGGAGGAAGCACAAGCTGGAATCAAGATTGCCGGGAGAAATATCAATAGCCTCAGATATGCAGATGACACCACCCTTATGGCAGAAAGTGAAGAAGAACTGAAGAGCCTCTTGATGAAAGTGAAAGAGGAGAGTGAAAAAGTTGGCTTAAAGCTCAACATTCAGAAAACTAAGGTCATGGCATCCGGTTGCATCCCTTCATGGCAAATAAATGGGGAAGCAGTGGAAACAGTAGCTGACTTTATTTTTCTGGGCTCCAAAATCACTTCAGATGGTGATTGCAGCCATGAAATTAAAAGACGCTTGTTCCTTGGAAGGAAAGTTATGACCAACCTAGACAGCATATTAAAAAGCAGAGACATTACTTTGCCAACAAAGGTCCACCTAGTCAAGGCTATGGTTTTTCCAGTAGTCATGTATGGATGTGAGAATTGGACTGTAAAGAAAGCTGAGCACTGAAGAATTGATGCTTTTGAACTGTGGTGTTGAAGAAGACTCTTGAGAGTCCCTTGGACTGCAAGGAAATCCAATCAGTCCATCCTAAAGGAGATCAGTCCTTGTTCATTGGAGGGACTGATGTCTCCAATACTTTGGCCACCTGATGCGGAGAACTGACTCATTTGAAGAGACCCTGATGCTGGGAAAGATTGAGGGCCAGAGGAGAAGAAGACGACAGAGGATGAGATGGTTGGATGGCATCACCGACACAATGGACATGGGTTTGAGTAAAATCCGGGAGTTGGTGATGGATAGGGAGGCCTGGCATGATGTGGTTCATGGGGTTGCAAAGAGGCAGACACGACTGAGCGACTGAACTGAACTGATTAAAAGGAATGCATTTGGTTCTATTCTAATGAAGTGGATGAAACTGGAGCCCATTATACACAAGTAAGTCAGAAAGAAAAACACCACTACAGTATATTAATGCATGTATATGGTATTTAGAAAGATGGTGATGACGACCCTATATGTGAGACAGCAAAAGAGACACCGATATAAAAAACAGACCTTTGGACTCTGTGGGAGAAGGCGAGGGTGGGATGATTTGAGACAACAGCATTGAAACGTGTATATTATCATATGTAAACTAGATTACCAGTCCAAGTTTGATGCATGAAACAGAGCACTCAAAGCCGGTGCACTGGGGTAACCCAGAGAGATGGGATGGTGAGAGATGTGTGAGGGGGTTTTGGGATGGGGGACACATGTACACCCATGGCTTATTCATGTCAATGTATGGCAAAAACCACCACAATATTGTAAAGAAATTAGCCTCCAATTAAAATAAATTAATTAATTTTTAAAAATTAAGAATCACAATATATAAAATGTGACATTTTGACTGTTTTATGATGAAAACTATTTTGGAGGTTCTATTCTGAAATGACTTATAACATCTTGACTCAAAAGATGCAAAAGCAAAGATCCATACAAGTCCATTAAAAAGAAGTTTTAAATTGGAGTTTAGTTGCTTTACAATGTTGTGTTATTTTCTGCTGACAGCAATGTGAATCAGCTATAAGTATACATCTGGAGAAGGAAATGGCAACCCACTCCAGTACTCTTGCCTGGAAAATCCCATGGACAGAGGAGCCTGGTAGTCTACAATCCATGTGGTTGCAAAGAGTCGGACACAACTGAGTGACTAAACTAATACATACATCCCCTACCCCTTGAGTCTCCCTCCCACCTACCCCCGCCCCCACCATCCCACCCCTCCAGGTCATCACAGAGCACCAAGTTGAGCTTCCTGTGTTAGATAGCAGCTTCCCACTATCTATTTTACACATGGTAGTGTATATCTGTCAATGCTCCTTTCCCAATTCACCCCACCCTCTTCTTCCACTGTGTCCACAAGTTCATTCTTTACCTGTGCATCTTTATTCCCATGCAAATCCATACTGAACTCTTTCCTCCTGTCTCCAAATACAGGAAAGAAAGAGAAGAATCAAATGGCTCTCCCACACCTGCCTCACTCTGATCTGTTTGAGGATATAGCCCTGGCACTGGTGTGTAGGACAGATTGAGTGAAAGAAGCAAGAGACTGTTTCAGCTGTAGGTGAAAATGAAGATCTGAATCATGGCAGTTGGCAAGAGAGTTAGAAAGGAGATGCCAGAGAGTGTTTTATGATAATTACTCAAGCTACTGCAAGAGACTGAAAATACTTTTCCTCAGATAATTTTACAAAGTGAAAATTAATGAAGTCCTCATATGTGAGTTTAGGTTACAAAAACAAAAGAAAACAAATGCCTTCCTGAACTCCCAGAAATTTACAGACCTTGCAAAATTTACCTCTTCATTTCCAAGTAGATTTGAACAAGCTTTGAAATATTCCTCCCCACCTCCCATAGGATCCCAGGTTTGCCTGGAGCAGTACTTTGTAGGACTCGAGATTTGAGGACCCACACCAGGTTCCACATGCCCTCCCCTCTCCAGCCCTGAAGTTCCCTCCAATTTCCCAGAAACTTCAGCTCCAAACAGGCTCCTTCTCCTGGGTTAGAGTGAGCAGTTGTGAGTATTGTTGTGCAAAAATTTTGTCTAATGGTGTCACAACCATGCAACTTAAGATGGTGGTTGCCATGTTGAAATATGAGCCCAGGGATGCCAGATCTTTCTATTTTTTAATAGAATCCATGGGTCAGAATATTTTGGTGAAATGACTAACTTGTTTTTTTTTTTTTCTTTTTTATTCCATTTATTTTTATTAGTTGGAGGCTAATTACTTTACAGTATTGTAGTGGTTTTTGCCATACATTGACAGAACCAGCCATGGAGTTACATGTGCTCCTCATCCTGAACCCCCCTCCCACCTCCCTCCCCATCCCATCCCTCTGGGTCTTCCCAGTGCACCAGCCCTGAGCACTTGTCTCATGCATCAAACCTGGACTGGCAATCTGTTTCACACTTGATGATATACATGTTTCGATGCTGTTCTCTCAGATCATCCCACCCTCACCTTCTCCCATAGAGTCCAAAAGTCTGTTCTATACATCTGTGTCTCTTTTTCTGTCTTGCATATAAGGTTATCGTTACCATCTTTCTAAATTCCGTATATATGCAGTAGTATACTGTATTGGTGTTTATCTTTCTGGCTTACTTCACTCTGTATAATGGGCTCGAGTTTCATCCATTTCATTAGAACTGATTCAAATGTATTCTTTTTAATGGCTGAGTAATATTCCATTGTGTATACGTACCACAGCTTTCTTATCCATTCATCTGTGAAATGACTAACTTATAAAATTTTGTGGGAGAAATAAAAAGCAACCTGTGAGTTGAACCAAACCAAATACTACCAGGGATTTGGATTAAGGGCCCAAGAAAGGTGAGTCTGTGGCTCCAGTAGACCATGACCTCTGCATGGCAGAGTCAGGGTTGTCCTCCTGGCCTGTCATTAGACACTCTGTTTGGGCACTATTTAAACTGACTTCCTCCATTCTCTACATCCCCCCGTCTTCAACCTAGTCCTCTCCATTGCCTTTTACAAACCCTTGTTTTCCTCATAATTCTGCTATTTCTGTATGAAAATGGGATGGAGCATCCTTGGTAGCAGGCAGCATCTTTACTTTAGCACCTATATGGTGCTCTGTACATGCAGATCCCAAAGAGTACATGTCAGATATAGATGATCATCTTTAACATATAAATCATAATAATGCAGATGCTATTATTATTATTCTTATTTTACAGGGGAAACTGAAACTCAGACCATGTGTAATTTGTCCAGATTCAGGCAATATATGATACAACTGAGATGTGTAACTCCAGTGGCTGTGTCCTAAATCAATATAGATAGCATTCTACCTAATATCTTCCCAAGATCATTCATTCTTCTGTATTTAATGTAACACAAATACTAATACAGCAAAGTGATTTTGTTGATTTCCTCTTAATATGCTACAATAGAATTAAAAATAGAGGTTAAAATATTTTATATAGTAATTTTATTTGTCACAATATTCTGTTAGCATCATTTCTCTTTATTATAAGTAAATCAGTTCAGAAGGATTAACATTTCCAACACTAGTATCTAAGGATGCTAGGATTTTGACCAGACCCCAGTAATCCAATACTTTTTACCCATTTTTTTCTATTTATTTATTTAAATATATATATATTTAAATGTTTCAATGTTGTGTTGGTTTCTGCCATATAACAACGCAAATGAGTCATAATTATACATGTATCCCCTCCCTTCCTGACCTCCCTCCTCTCTCCCATCCGATCCCTCTAGGTCATCAGAGAGCACCAGACTGGGCTGCCTGTGCTACACAGCTGGTGAGCTATCCGTCTTATGCATTGATAGTATACATATGTTGTACTATTTTCTCCATTCGTTCCACTCTCTCCCTCCCCTACTGTGTCCACAAGTCCATCCTCTACATCTGTGTCTCCATTCCTTCTCCACAAACAGGCTCATCAATACCTTTTTTGTTGTTGTTGTTTTTTCTTTTAGATTTCATATACATGCTTTAATTACTTATTCACTCACTTTTTACTTTGTCTTCAACCAAGGGACTATGTGATGACCTGGCCTTTCTTTGACTCCAGAAGTTTCCTTGTCCCGTGTCTTCAAAAAGACAGGTACAAAGCAATAGGGAATCTTGTTAAAACAATGCTTCTACATTGTTTCCCTAGGTACAAAATTCTGAACTCAAGGAAGAGGATGAATTTGAAGACATTTTTGTAAATTTTATATTTTGAATAAAAATTCAAAGTATGGTGATTATTAAAAATATATGTTGAAGACTTTCTTACTTGATATGCAGTGAAAACTCATGATGATTTAACTAGACAACAATATTTTTTTTCCTGGAATGTTTATTTTATATCTAAAACTTTAAAGAATTTAGAAAGAAGCATTGGAAAGTTTTCCTCAATAATATATCATTATAATATCTGACTTATTGTCAACAACCTTTGCTTTTATTCTGAATTTATAGACCTTTTTGCTCTCTCTTAAGAATAGTTTCACTCTGAAGGCATTTGTCTTCTCTAGCCAAATACAATAATGTCATAAAATACAGATCTTTCAGGTTCTATTTTTTTTTTTTTTGCTGAATCTCTACAAATTTTGTTTCAATGACAGAAATCTTGAAACTAGAAATCAAAGTAGTTGAGTCCCAGAAATGCTGTGCTATTAATGTGATTCCAAAATGATAGCCAATTTCATTTCTACATATTTTCTATGTTCCCTAGTGTATTTTTAACATAAATAATGCATTTGTATGATGCCCAAATAGATTTCCAATTTAAGGAAATGAAAAAGATTGCTTAATGAATGCTGAGTCTTGTTCCTTCTAATTCTTTATTTTAATTTCTAAGAGAAACAATGCCAGCAAACAATTTGAACCATCATCTCCTGATGAATTTTGGAAAGATCTAAAATATACACACACATACAAAGTACTAGAGTTCCATTAAAAAAAAAAAAAAGCCATAAACTAAACAAAAAAAGCACTTACATTTAAAGTTGTTTCTTGGCAAGAAAAAAATTGTGAAGAGTTTAAATGATGCTAATATAACTGAAAAACATCATCCAAAGGCATGATTCCTTTCAGCAAGCAGTTTTCTTCTACGATATTATTGATAAAGTTAAATACTGAAGCAACCATTTGCCGACAGTTTATTTGAATTAGTTTAAGAAATATATTCTGAGACTTTTTCACGATCTGTTCTTTAAAATCAGTCAAAGAAGGCAAAGATGGGTTATATAGGAATTGTCATTCTTTGACCCCAATATAGTATTTAGATTTGAAAACTGAAGAATAACAAAGCAATAAGGCTGAAGCTCTACCACAACAGAGGAAAATATATAAATAAAATCTCCAAAGGATTATAAATGTTCCTTTGGTTATAGAGTGTTGTGACCACTGGTTTATAGCCACATATCCTTGCTGCATTCAGTGGTGAGAGGAATTAGAACTGTGCTATTTTTACTTGAAGTGCAGGAGTTTAAGGGGTAAAGTTATGCTAAAGTATCAAAGGCTACACTATCAGAGATGAATTGAAAAGTTCAGATCTCCTTATGTCATTAATTCTGTGCTACATAGAGTTATACGCATACATATTTGAGAAATGTATTTGGGGGAGTGAGGAAAAGGTGTCAAGGTTAATTATAAGAAAAGTAAAAATAGTCAAGGAAGATCTCAATAAGGAATTGTAGAAAGGAAGAAAGGATGAAAGGAAGAAAGGGAAAATGAAGGAAGAAATGGAGGGAGGGAAGGAAGGAAGAGGGAGGAAGAAAGGAAGGAAATAAAGCAGGAAGGAGGCAAATATTAGAGCTGTAAAACATTATGTATTGTTGTAGTTACAGAAATAGAGCATAGTCAAATTAGATGAATTAGACTGAGAACTGAACTCTCAGGATAAATTGTGAGCATCTCAAGTTGTCTTGGTAACACTTATTGATACTGAATTAATAATAAGAAAAACCTTTATAAGATGGAGCAAATAGTAAAATAGTTATCTATACTTTCAGTAACATTCAATTACATTTTAAAACATTGCAATATATGTAACCCCAGGTGAGCTTTAAACCCAGTAGCATTTAACATGCTTTATGCATCCATCCCATTATGGAAAGCAGGTATTTCTCTATATTGTTATTGAGTGAGGTGTGAAGGATTCAAATCTCATAAAAGAACATTATCAGCTAGGATCTTTTCTGCTACCTTCTAAAATTAACTTTAGTCTCTGATGAATATATGAAACAGCTCAACACATGAAAGTTTGTTTCTCCATGTAGCTCGAGTTTTGTTTATGTAGCATGGTATGATTCTATACATATGGCATTATTGTAATTTTATAATTTGGATTCAAGTGGGGAAATAATGTCATGTAGTACAACAAATAGGAAATCGACTTTAGAAAACCTGGATTGTCTCATATTTGCTCTTTTCAATTGTGTATACATTGGTGCTTACTCAAATTTTTAGCATCTTGTTTCTTAATTTTTCAGATGAGAATAATAATATCTAGTATAATTAGGTTTCATACTTGTTAAAATGACATATATTGATATATTTCATTTAATGTGTTTGAAAACAAATTCTAAACTAAATGTATTATCTTCTTTGGGGTTATTGCAATTCTGTTTTAGACTTATAGCTTAAATTATATTATCTCAATTTTTTTTTAATATGTTTGCTGGTTCCTACATTATTAGCTGTTTTGTGATTGGCAGTATACATGCAACCATATGCTTTGATGTATGGAAAACTCAACAAATTTTTTTCTATATTACTATAGACAAACTTCTAAGATAGAGTGTACATAAGTATAGGCAACTGTATTAAGGCATAACATAGCTCAGAAAATTAATGTTGACATCTCAACCAAGTAGGCCAGCACATTGTACTGAACTATTTTGATTTGTGGCATAGGTAAAAATTACAAAATAAAATGATCTCCTCTAAACCTCAAATTGTATGTAGTTTATGTAGTTTTGTTGTTGTTCAGTGGTTGAGCTGGTCCCAACTCTTTGTGAACCCATGGACTGTAACTCGCCAGGGTCTTCTGTCTATGGGACTTCCCAGGCAAGAATACTGTTGTCAGTTGCCATTTCCTTCTTTAGGGGATCTTCCCAACCTAATAATCGAGCCCATGTCTCTTGCATTGGAAGATGGATTTTTTTTTTTTTTAACAATCGAGCCACAAGGGAAGGCCCTTTATGGAGCTTAGTCAGTGGTATATTAGTACTAAGAAGACCACTCCTTTAATTTTATTAATATTAACTTGTATTTTCCACTTAACTAAAATAACTTCAAAAGATATCAGAAGAAAAAATGAAATGCAATAGCTATGAGGAAAAAAAAATGGTAAGACCTTTTAAGAGCTGGACTAAGGGTCTGGAAGGAGTTGAAAAAACACAATGAGTCACCCATTAGCATATCTTGTTTTCAGGTTATGTTTCATATCCAGTTTTAACGTTGTCTTCAGGTTAACAAGGGTAAAGTTGGCCTTGGTAATGATCTCCCTTCAGAAGACCTGGAGAGGATTCTATAGGACAACTGGGTGTCAGATGATCATCCACAAAACTCCCTACGGGAACCCCAGCACGTGGATGCAGTCCAGGCCAACACCTTTTCCATCAACTGTTGGTGCCAATATTTGAAACCCCAAAGCTTTTCCCCAATTTGGCTACAAACAATTCATCTCATGAGTTAAATTTATTTCCAATTCATTTCCAGTGACTAGAAATAGTAATATAAACAGAAAGTGTAGCTCAACTGCATTTGTTCTCAGCAAATTAGAATAAGTCCCCCCATTTCCTCATCCTTTCACTTCATTTGAAGAAAGCCTTACTGCTGAGGTTTGTGAAATCAGAGTTTTTTTTTTTTTTTTTTTTATGTTTCCTGAGAGGATTCAGTTTCCTGCTTTTCTCTGGAGCCCTTGCATCCTCAGCTGCCCCTTACCTGCTGCTATCACCTCTGCGTCAAGCCTCAGTCCACCTTCCTAATGCAGGTGTGAACCAACTCTCAGCCTGTATGCTGAGAGTGTTTCTCCTTGGTAGAAATAGTAACTCTAAAATTTTATGAAAAGGGAGAGATTTTTTTTTTTTTTAATAAAACTAAGCGAACAGCTATTCTTCTAACTTCATCAGATCTGCAACTCACAGGTACTTTGGAGTAAATTTAAAATTCCTTAGTTTAGCAAACAAGGTCCCTTCTGCTTGGGTCTCTGAGAACCTTCAACCATCTGAAGCAATGCCTCTGTTTCAGTCCTACAAAATATATATCATTTTCCCTAGTCATCATGTAATATATATATATTTCTCTCTGGAATTTTCTTTATATGTATGTATATATATATACATATATATATATATATATACATGTATAATTTTGGTAACTTTGCTATTTTGGTGTATTAGACAGCCTGCATTAATTTTCTAGACTTCTTTTCTTTGCTCTCACATTTTTCATCTCCTTTTTTTTCTCTTGCTTTATCTGATACAATGTCTTCTTTCTCATCTCTCTGAAGCTATTAATCATGATTACTGATTTTTTAAGTTTTCTTCTGCTTCCAACATAATGTGCCCACATGTGCCCCAATTATTTTTTAGCTGGATGTTTTTGTATTTTTTCTGTTTGTTTCTTATTTTGTTTTTAAAGTTGTATGCTTAGAGACTTAAATAACCTATTATTCTTTTTCTCCATTTGTTTGTTTCATCAAGTCTTAAAAACTGAATATTTTAAACTGAAGTATTAAGATGCTAAGTGAAGATTAAGAGGAGAGTATAAAGGCTGGCTTAAAACTAAACATTCAGAAAACTAAGATCATGGTATCTAGTCCTATCACTTCATGGCAAACAGATTGGTGAAAAGTGGAAGCAGTGACACTTTTTTTTTTTTTCTGGGCTCCAAAATCACTGAGGATGGTGACCACAGTTGTGAAATTGAAAGACTCTTGCTCCTTGGGAGGAAAGCTCACACAAATCTAAACAGTGTATTAAAAAGCAAACATATCACTTTACCAACAAAAGTCCATATAATCAAAGCTATGGTTTTTCCAGTAGTAATTTATGGATGTGAGAGTTGAACCATAAAACAGACTGAGTACCAAAGAATGGTGCCTTAGAACTGTGGTGCTGGAGAAGACTTGAGAGTCCCTTGAACTATAAAGAGATCAAACCAGTCAATCCTAAAGGAAATCAACCCTGAATATTAATTGGAAGGACTCATGCTGAAGCTGAAGCTCCAGTACTTTGGGCACCTGATGGGAAGTACTGACTCATTTGAAAAGACCCTGATGCTGGGAAAGATAGAAGGAAGGAGAAGGGACAGCAGAGGATGGGATGTTTAGACAGCATCACTGACTCAATGTATATGAATTTGAACAAATTCTAGGAGATAGTGAAGGACAGGGAAGCCTGGCGTGCTAAGAATTGGACTTGATCACTTAGCAACTGAATAAAACAACATTAAGACGCTGATGGGAAGCTTTTTTTTTTTGCATGACTGAACTATTCTACAGATGATCTGATCATTTCACAGGGAAACCGAAATGTCAGAATCAGTAGGAAATTTATTTCTGGCTATTCAGTTTCCCTAGAGAGAAATCCTCCTGACTTTACCCTGGGGAGTAGAAGACTGACTGCAGTTATTTGAAAGCTAAGTTGTGGATGTCAGCTGAGTCTCACTCTTACGTAAAGAGAAGGTGTTAGTCACTCAGTTGTGTCAGATTCTTTGCAATCTCATGGACTGTTGCTCACCAGGCCTCTCTGTTCATGAAATTCTCCAGGCAAAAATACTGGAGTGGGTAGCCATTTCCTACTTCACAGGATCTTTCCAAACCAGGGATTGAACCTGGGTCTCCTGCATGGCAGGCAGATTCTTTATCACTTGAGCCACCAGGGAAGCTTTTTGCTATTACCTAAGGTCTCATCTTTCATTCCCTAAAGTAACACTACAGGGAAAATAAATTATTTCAGGTGATTTTTTTTTTAATTTGGAAAATTAAAATGTGTCTTTTTTTTCCTCTTTTATCACAGTTGCTTCCAGTACAGCAGGAACATCTTTTCCCCAATGATGTGTCTATAATAGAGAAATTAGTTAATACTATTCTAAAACTGTTGTGACCACTTCAGCATAAAATGCACAACACTTTGTTATCCTGGAATTATTCATATTTGCAAGTTTATAAAATTTTTATATTTTAGATTATATGTTTATTCTGTTGATAAGTTCACATACATAATGTCAATTTATTAAAAGGATACATTTGAGGAATTTATAGAGGAATTTGATGAAAATGAGAGAAGAGTGAAAAAGCTCAACATTCGGAAAACTAAGATTGTGGCATCCAGCCCCATTACTTCATGACAAATAGATAGGGAAACAGTGGCTGACTTTATTTTGGGGGGCTCCAAAATCACTGCAGATGGTGATTATGCAGCCATGAAATTAGAAGATGCTTACTCCTTGGAAGAAAAGTTATGACCAACCTAGACAGCATATTAAAAAGCAGAGACATTACTTTGCCAACAAAGGTCCATCTGGTCAAGGCTATGGTTTTTCCAGTAGTCATGTATGGATGTGAGAGTTGGACTATAAAGAAAGCTGAGTGCTGAAGAATTGATGCTTTTGAACTGTGGTGCTGGAGAAGACTCCTGAGAGTCCCTTGGACTGCAAGGAGATCCAACCAGTCCATCCTAAAGGAAATCAGTCCTGGATGTTCATTGGAAGGACTGATGTTGAAGCTGAAATTCCAATACTTTGATCACCTGATCCTAAGAGCTGACTCATTTGAAAAGACCCTAATGCTGGAAAAGATTGAAGGCAGGAGGAGAAGGGGACAACAGAGGATGAGATGGTTGGATGGCACCACCGACTCAATGGACATGAGTTTGGGTAAACTCTTGGAGTTGGTGATGGACAGGGAGGCCTGGCGTGCTGAGGTTCATGGGGTCACAAAGAGTTGGATACAACTGAGAGACTGAAGTGAACTGAACTGAATAGAGGAATTAAGAAGCTGGCAAACCTCTCTCACACAAAGCATAAAGTTGGACAAAATTGTTACAAACATATTAGAGTTTTGGAAGTTGACCAAAGGCTGACAAGCTGAGAACAATTTATTCATAAACTCCAGGTAAGAATAACAGGAGTGCTGGTTGTTTTTGCCCAGATCAGCTTCACAGCTCTGTGGATGAAGGAACTTAATAAAAGCAGAGCTGACCTTGAATGCCAGTGAACTTGCTTTCAGAGGGAACTGGTGTCCAGTGGAGTAGAGGGAAAATGTCTGTCTAGTAAAGTTTTCATTAAGAATGGCAAATTTGTTAGAAAACAAATATGGAGAGCCATAGCTCAACTAGTTTGAGGTTGCTGTGCTCTTTGAGACAAGTGGAGGACCACATAGAAATTTAATATGAAGATCCAGGAAAGGAAGGGTTCATATGAGGGCTAGACAAGGTCTTCATGTATCCCTGGCTGATTGGTAAACTATGTACATGTGTGATGGGGGACGAGAGAAGCCAGACAGAAAGAAAAATCTGACATGGAAGCATTAAAATTTCCTGAACTTTGAATGTACTCCTCAATGTACACATAGATCAGTCTCCAGAGGGAAGCATTATGGGCTCTGGTGATTGAGCACAATCTTTGCCCAATTGTTGCCTGACTACCAACCTATGGCATTTGGAAATGTCTGTGGTTTCAGATTGGAAACATCTGATAAAAATATTCTAAGTCTGAACAATGGTGATCAATGCACAGCACTATGATTCTACTGAAATTCCTTGTACTGTGCACATTTACAGTAGGTACATTTTATACTATGTAAATCTGCTTTTTAAAAAGAGGTTCAAAATGAAATTTCCTTTCAATATTTTTACCAGTATAAATTTCACTTTAGCATTTTTACCTTTTACACTTGCAGGGTGTTTGTTCCATGTAGAAAATCATTTCTAAGCTCTTGTCCTCTGAGCATCATATTTTTTTTTTCACTGAATTGCCTTGCAGAAATCATAAATCTCCAAGGTAATAATTCTTTTTCTAAAGAGAGGTTTACAAAAACAAAGATTAATTTTCTCATGTTGGATAAGAATTATTAACTGTTAAAAATGCAAAACTTTATGTTTTTCCTTTGTGATATTACTTTTTTTTCCCCTCAGGAAGCTAGACTATGAGAGTTCCAGAATTTATCAGCTACCCTACCACATCTTAAAACCTTGCCTATTTATACCTGCAGGGTCAGTCTTCCAGTCTGTAGTAGGCCCCAGGATCTCTCAGAATCCCCCTTTATCCCTGATTTGACATCCCAGCTAAAGGATCTGTGGATTCTCTTTGGGTACTAGTTCCCTGTTCTTACTTTGGACCATTCTTCTCCAAGAAGAATTGTTGGGAGTTTGGAGAAGCAGACTGGAGGCATGACTTCAGGAATAATGAAAAACCATGCTACAGAAATAGCCTGACATCAGAAAACTCTGCAGTGAGGAAGTTGTAATTATTTGAAATTAGTTGAAAAGATAATATGTGAAAAAGTACCTAGTTGATTTAGAATGCACATAACATTAGGTTTCAATGGAACATGGAAAGATAAGCAAATTTTGATTTTGTTTGAGATTGATAAGAAAGTAGTTGGACAGATTTTTCTGACTTGCTGATATCTAGATATGTGCATATAAAGGATTAATTATAAAATGCGAGATTAGAAAAGCACGCCTCACACGATGCCAAAAATTCAGTAATGCATGAGTGATGGATTATGAAAGAAAAAGAGCTAGGTTTTGAGCTTGGTTTAGGATTAGGACTAGGAAATGAAGGAATGAAATGACTCTGCCTTTGCAAGACAGGAAGAAGGGCATCACTCTTGGTCCATTTCTCTTATTTGAAAGGATGGAAGATGGCAGATTAGATCTGAAGAACTACTGGTTGAAGTTTTAAGAAACTTCAGTCAGATGGTTTATATCAAATAATTACTAAAATTATTAAGCTCTTACAATGTAGATGTTGTATTAAAACTGTTTTACATGTAATTAACTATTTTTTTCTGTGAAGAGCCAAATGTATACTAGTATTTAGCTTTACTATGTATTATGCTAAGTCGCTACAGTTAGGTCCAACTCTTTGTGAACCTATGGACTGTAGCCCACCAGGCTCCTCTGTCTATGGGATGCTCCAGGTAAGAATACTGGAGCGGTTGCATGCCTTCCTCCCTGGAATCTTCCTGACCCAGAGTTCAAACTTGTATCTTTTAAGTTTCCTGCATTGGCAGTCGGGTTCTTTACCAATAGCACCACCTGGGAAATCCCCATTATGTATAATACATTCATGGAAATACTTTTTATTGTTTTCTTTAAACTGTTTAACTTTCCTTTTTTTCCCCCCTTGACAGTTGTTCATGTCTGCTGACATTTTATTTCCTCTTTCCCATTTTGAATTATCCTTGAAGTGTTATTTAAATTTCTTAAGTAATGAAGATTCTTCCAACTTCATATTCTAGAATATGATTATTTCAAGACATGGGCTGTCTCTTCCTCAGAGCCAGTCCACATCTCTTTCCCCACCCTCTCTGCCTAACCATTCAATTACTGCAAAGCAAAATGTATACTGGATAGTTTATTACTTACATTCTGTATCTATTTTTGACAATCATATAACTTATATTCAGTCATTACTTTGAATACTTTGAATGTCTGGGACATTTTGTAGGATGCTAAGAGTTTTGCACTTTGCCCTTCTAACTTGTTTCATTTGTCATCTTTGCACTTAATGACAGGTTTATGAATCCCTGCCTTACGTATGAAAGAACACCAAGAATGAATGGCTTATTGTGAAGAAGGCAGCAATGCAAAATGTAGTGACCTACACTAAATAGTAATATACTCAAATGTTAAAAGGTAGGAAACCCCCAGTACTATTAAGGCTCTATCTCAATAGGCACAAATTCAATGGAAATGTACTTTAGTGTCACTTCCACTATCATCATAATGGCTCAAGGGAGAAAACAGAAAAAGGATCATTAGTCACACTTTATCTGCCAGGCTTTGTGATGCAAATGACTTCAGTGGAAATGTCTCCTATGCACACTTCTCTAATTTCTGTTCTTTGTTATGGAAAATTGAAAAAAACACATTCTGAATTTAGATTTTACATGCCAGTGAGTCTTTCATGGATCCATATATTGCTTACCTGACACTTTGTAGAACAGGGCTTGAAAGATGGAAGTGTTAAATAAAAACTGTGGCCTTGAGACCAGTTACAGAAGCAATGATGTGATAGTTATCCATACTTCCCTCTGCATACTATATACATACTTTTTGTATATTATGTATTTTATTTCTCTCACCTTTCCTTATTATTTTAAATTAAGTGGTTTGTGGGTAATTTACACTTTTGTGTTTATGCTGCAGACTATTTGGATAAGATAGTGACTGTATTCAGTTCAGTTCATTCACTCAGTTGTGTCCGACTCTGCAACTCTGTGGATTTCAGCACACCGGTCTTCCCTGTCCATCACCAACTCCCGAAGCTGGCTCAGACTCATGCTCATCAAGTCGGTGATGCCATCCAACCATCACATTCTCTGCTGTCCCCTTCTCCTCCTGCCTTCAATATTTCCCAGCATCAGAGTCTTTTCCAGTGAGTTCTTCACATCAGGTTGCCAAAGTATTGGAGTTTCAGCTTCAGCGTCACTCCTTCCCATGAATATTCAGGACTGATTTCCTTTAAGATTGACTGGTTTGACCTCCTTGCAGTCCAAGATTCTTCTCCAGCACCACAGTTCAAAAGCAACAGTTCTTTGGCACTAAGCCTTCTTTATGATCCGACTCTCTTATCTGTACATGACTATGGGGGGAAAAAAATTAAAAACAGCTTTGATTATACGGACCTTTGCCAGCAAAGTGATGTCTCTTCTTTTTAATATGCTGTCTAGGTTTGTCAAAGCTTTTCTTCCAAGGAGCAAACATCTTTCAGTTTCGTGGATGCAGTCACCATACACAGCAGTTTTGGAACCCAAGAAAAACAAGTCTCAGTGTTTCCATTGTTTCTCCATCCATTTCCCATGAAGTGATGGGACCAGATGCCATGATCTAGTTTTTTGACTGTTGAGTTTTAAGTCAGCATTTTCTCTCCCCTCTTTCACCTTCATCAAGAGGCTCTTTAGTTCCTCTTCACTCTCCATGAGTGGCGTTATCTGCATATTTGAGGTTGTTAATATTTCTCCCAGCAATCTTCCCAGCTTATGCCTCACCTAGCCTGGCATTTCACATGATGTACTCTGTATAGAAGTTAAATAAGCAGGGTGACAATATACAGCCTTTACATATTCCTTTCGCAGTTTGGAACCAATCTGTTGTCCCATGTCCGGTTCCAACTCTTACTTCTTGACCTTCAAACAGATTTCTCAGGAGGCATACAAGGTGGTCTGGTACTCCCATTTCTTTAAGAATTTTTCACAATTCATTGTGATCCACACAGTCAAAGGCATAGTAGTCAATGAATCAGAAGTAGATATTTATCTGGAATTCACCTGCTTTTTTTATGATCCTACAGATGTTGGCAATTTGATCTCTTATTTCTCTGTCTTTTCTAAATCCAGCTTGCACATCTGAAAGTTCTTCATTCACATACTATTGGAGCCTATCTTGAGGATTTTGAGCATTACCTTGCTAGCATGTGAAATAATTGCAATTGTGTGGTAATTTGAACATTATTTGGCATTGCCCATTTTGTTATTAGAAAATTGACCTTTTCCAGTCCTATGGCCACTGCTGAGTTTTACAATTTTGCTGGCATATTGAGTGCAACACTTTAGAATCATCTATTAAGATTTGAAATAGCTCATCTAGAATTCCATCTCCACTACCTTTGTTTGTAGTAACACTTCCTATAGCCCACTTGGCTTCACACTCCAGGATGTCTGGCTCTAGGTGAGTGACCACACCATTGTGGTCACCCGGATCATTAAGATCTTTTTTGTGTAATTCTTCTGTGTATTCTTGTCACATCTTCTTGATATCTTCTGAGTCTGTTAGGCCCATGCCATTTCTGTCCTTTATTGTGCCCATCTTTGCATGAAACATTCCTTTGGTATCTTTGATTTTCTTGAAGAGGCTTCTTTCATAATTTATCTTTGATTTTTTTTTTATTTTGAAAATGATATGCCTAATGTAGTGAACTTGTTTGGAATTTATTCTGCTTGGTGTTTTTTGAGGTTTGTGGATCTGTGATTTCATGTATGACATTAATTTATGGAAAATTTTAGTCATGATCATTTCAAATATTTTTTTTTTTCTGTTACTTTTCTTCTCTTTCTGGTATTCCCATTACAAGTGTTACACTTTTGTGGCTATCTCACAGATCATGCATATTTAGTTCTATTTTTTGTTTGCTTTTAGATTTGGAGGCTTATATTGTGATATCCTCAAGCTTAAACATTTTTTTTTTCCACAGTCCTATGTAGTCTTCTAATATATCCATTGAAGACATTTTTCTTTCTATTAAAGCAATTTGATCATATTACTTTTTGGTTCTTTTAAAGAATTTCCTTGTTTTTGCTTACATTGTCCATCTGTTCTTGCACACTGTCTAATTTATCCATTAAAGCCCTTATCATATTCATATTTTGAATTTAAAATTTTAATTTAAAAAATTCTCATCTGATAATTCACCACCCCTGTCATATGTAAATCTGATTCTTATGGTGTTCTCTTTAAACTGTACTCTTTTTAGTATGTTTTGTAATTTTTTTGAACATCAGACAAGATGTACTAGGTAAAAGAAATTGCTATAAATAGGCCATTAGTAATGTGATGATAAGATGTGTGTGTGTGTTGGGGGGAGGCAAACAGTTTATAGTCCTAATATTTAAACTTTCAGTCTTTCAAGTGAGTTTGACCCTGGACTGTGAACTTCACATGCATTTTTCATTCTTGTCTTCTCCTCCACTCAGGTGAGATAGTTTAGCTCACCTGGGATTAAGGGATTAGGGATTAAGGTGTGTGTTTCTCTTCCCTTAGGTCACTTAGGCTCTGATAAATCCTAGTATGTTAAGCCAGATGTCAGACCTTGTTAAGAAAAACAGACAAAACCCACTGAAATGTTGTGAAGTAATTAGCCTCCAACTAATTAAAAAAAGAAAAAAAAAAAAAAAACAACAACAGAATACTCCAGTGTATTCCAAAATTGTTCTTTTGATTTTCTCTGTGCTGGAGGCAGGAGGGTTTTGTTATGTTTTGTTTTTTCCAAAGATTCATTGTGAGGACCTGCTAGAGCTCCAGGACTTAAAAATCACAAAGATATGGGGGGCCCCCTAAGGACTGAATCCCCCTGAGTTTCTTATCTCTCATACTTCTCTCAGGTTGAGCCTCCAGCAATTTATCAATTACAATTCAGCTTTCCATACCTACAGAAGTTTCAGCTAGAGGGTTTCTGCTCCAAAAAGTTGTGATTCTCTGCATTTGCCTGCAGGTCTCTCTAGTTTGAGGAGTAGCGTTTGTTCTGTTATCTTACTTCTCTGACAGATCTAAGAAGATCTGTAGATTTTTCAGTTTGTTCAGGTTTTTACTTTTTACTAGGATGGAGTGGCAGCTTCTAAGCTTCTTACATGCCAGACCAGAAACTGGAAGTCCTCTAAAGACAACTTATACCCCAGAGTTATTTTTACATTTTCAAGCCAGCCTCTTGTTTGCATCAATTCTTATTGACACTGTGGGCATCTGTGATGTCAAAGAATTGCTGCTGATTTTATTTTTTTGTCAAATGCCCTGGGGATGGGGCATTTTTCATCAAGTATGTTCAGATTCAAAAGAAATAAAGACATGCTCTGTGAATGGGATTTTTTTCTAGGAAGCTGCCAGGGATACAAATGACAATTCTGTAGGGATAGGGGTTTGGGGAGCTCCAAACCCATTATTCCCCTCCAATACTGCTAGGCTGCTTTTGACTGTGTCTACCATGGTTGCAAGTCTGTTTTCAAGGTTCATGATGAGCTGGGGTGAGGGTATAGGAACAAGACTAGTTAAAACTGCCATAGACTTGTTTTGTTTTAAACAGCATTCAGTTTCTTCCCTTCAATAACACTTTGTGGATTCAGAAAATGCTGATTTTGACATTTTAGTGCTCTCGTTGCTTTTCTGGGGTAGTTGATTTTTAGAGGTCCTTATTTTGCCATTACAGAGTATTTCTCATCAGTAATATGTGGTTGAATGACCAAAGTTAAGTCCCAAAAGTAACATATAGCAAAATAAAAATAAATAAATATCATTACCCGCAAAACATTGAAATTATGTACTATGTAAAAAGGTATATAACCAGAAGTCTGTTCTCTATGTCTGTGAGTCTGTTTCTATTTGTAGATAGGTTCACTTGTGCTATAATTTAGATTCCACATATAAGTAATAACTTAGGGTATTTGTTTTTTTTTATGACTTACTTCACTTAGTATGATCTCTATGTTGCTAAAGTGTCATTATTTCATTCTTTTTATGATGGCTGAGTCATAGCCCATTGTATAGTGTACCACATCTTCTTTACCCATTCATTTGTTGATGGACATTTAAATTATTTCCACAACTTGTTACTGAGCCCAAGCTCACTTTGCTTGCCACACAATAAGTCAGTGAATCCAAGACAAGGTGTTGAGGCTATGAAGGGACTTTATTTGGGAGCCAGCTGACTGATAAGATGGCAGGCTATTTCTTCAAAATAACCATGCTGCTGGGGCCTGGATGTCAGATTCTCTTATGGATCAGAGGTGGGGAGAGGTGAGGAAAAAAGTAAAAAGACCATTTAATTCCTGCAAATATCTCCTAGAACGGCAAGCTTCAGGTAGGTAGAAGTGTTAGTTTCAGTTTCTTATAGTCATTTCCTTGCTACTGCTAAATGGAATGTCTCCTGTCATATCAACAAACAAATATGTCACATTTATTTGTGATTCCAGCCTCCCCAAATGTGAACTTCTGGGCTGCGCCTGTAAGCAGCAGACAAGGGGCACCAAGGGCTGCACCATTTGCCACACAGATCAAGAAATCTCACAATCCTTCCCAGGTGGCTGGGGTCACGTTATCTCCCTGAAGCAGGCCATAATGTAGGCCTACAAAGTGGCAAGATAAGGGTTTAAGTCTGGAGAAGAAAATGGCCACCCAGTCCAGGATCATTGCCTGGAGGGTTTCATGGACAGAGTAACCTGGTGGGCTGCAGGCCGTGGGATCACAAAGTTGGACATGACTGAGTGACTAACACTTTCATTTTTCAAGGGTTAAAGTCACAGAAGCAGGTTCAGTGTAAATTCGAAATTAAATCACTACTATGAAAATAGGGGTGCCTGTATCTTTTTGAACTATAATTTTGTCCAGGTATATGCCCAGGAATAAGGGTTGCTGAATGGCGAGGGGGAAGGGGGGGAAAGGAGGAAAGGACTGGGAGTTCAGAATTAGTAGCTACAAACTATTATATACAGAACAGACAAACAGCAAGGCTCAGCTATAAAGCACAGGGAACTATATTCAATATTCTATTATAAAGCATAATGGAATATAACATTAAAAAAAAGAATGTCTATATGTGTATAGCTGAGTCACTTTGCTGTGTAGCAGAGACTGACAAAATATGGTAAATCAGCTATACTTCAATAAAAAGTAAAAAATGAAGAATACAGATAAAAATGGAATTTGGGATAATGGTTATCTGGGTCAGAGAAAGTAGAATTGGATGACAGTCATGCAGAAATGAGAGTGCATCCTTAAAAAAAGTGTACGATTAACCTCCCTGAGTTCCAAGTGAGGAAAGAAGGAAGAAATAAATATCATTTTAGCTTAAACAATTTCCAAATTTGCCATAAAATTAAACAAAAAATGATGGTCAACTTCAATTTTGCTAGAGAGTCAACTTATATATGCTATTCATACAATCATAGATCATAGATACACTTAGATATTTTTCATATACTTACATGTTTTTCATAGACTTACATATAATCCATACACTCACATACAGGGTGTTGTGTGTATACTCTTCATAAAACGCATTGTTATTATGTATGATACTTTGTTAACTGTTTTTTAGTATGTGGTGGATCTGGGGTCATAAATTAAATTGAATATAAAGTATTTTCTGTTTTATTATTTAGTTCTGTAATGGAAATTAAGAAACAATCTGTTAACATTTTAAGGAAAATTTATCTTTCTCTGTTTTTGTTGTTTGAAGGAAACATAATTTATCTTTTAAATGTTGCCAGTCTATTTTTCTTATATTTTTATGATTGCCTCTTTTAGGTTACATGAGCTACTTAGGCAATTATGATGCTGAAAAGGTAAACAACTAAGCAATGAAAACTCAGCTCTGGCTTTAATAAATCTAAAATCTGATTCTAAATGATGTTAATCTGTATGCATCATTATCCTCTGCTCAGTGTAGCGGTCAGTATCCAGAGCTTTGCAGAAGATTTTCACGTTTGTATTTACTCAGTCTAGAATTTGGTGATGGAATTTATTGCAACATAATTATTTTAGAAAGGCTTAATTCAGTAGAAACTACTTAAGTCCTCTCATCCTACTTACCAACATTTTTTTATTCTCAATTTGGCTTCTTTTCCTGCCCCATTTTTTTAAAAAATCTAGTTGACATTGAGCTAAAACCTTATAGACCATTTAATGAAGGCAAAAATATTAATAAATAAATACTTTAATTAATTTTAAAACTTAGAGAAGTTTAATAGAGATTTTTTTTTTAAATCAGTTCTGAAAACTTGAATGAAAGACATTTGTAAAAAGAAAAAGGAAAAATCAATCTCTGTTAATCTTCCCAGTGGGTATCAGTTGAACTAAGGAATCAGTAGGAATTTATACCTTCTCACATACACAATGATGAATGTTTATATCAACACCACAATAAACATCATCCAGCAAAAAAGGGAGAAAGAAAGCACCAAAGGACTAAAGGGCTTAGAAAACATTGCAAGACCCAAGTGCTGTTATTTCTTTTAATTTTCCACCTCATTAGCATCTTAGATATGGATATGCTGGCTCTGCAGAAGTTACATGTCTTTATTATTAAACGCTTTGCTGCAAACCAGTTCTCTACTGTCCTCAGTGTGTGTGTGTGTGTGTCATTGTGTGTGTTAAATAAAATGTTTTATAGTTATGCATGTAATTTATATCTCCATCATTTATGTGAGTCACAATATGAAGAATAAGACTATTAGGTACAGAATAATTTACTGAACAATAGATAATTTTGTTTATGAAGTAGTTTTATCTAGTATAAAAATAACTATATTCTAAGATATTCCACACCTAAATGTGTCTGACATTAAACTTCCTAGGACATATTGGAAAGTAAGGAAAAAGAACCCAGGACATATAAGGAAATTGATCATTCCAGTCTCATCTCTAGCACTGAATATTTGGGGAAGTCATTTAGATTTTTCTCATTCTTAGACTCACTGAAAGATTATTTCCAAAGTCATGATTATTCCTTTCCTATTTTCTTCTCAATACCTTATTTTATTGTAATTTTTCAAAGTCTTGTATTGCTTTGTAATCATCTACTATTTACTTTCTGCCTCACTGAACAAAATTTGAATTCTGGAGAGCAGGGACTTAATGTATATATCACATTATCACTGAATTCTAAGTTCATTTGCAACTTTCAAAGTACTTCAAAATGTATTTTGTTGGTTTTCATAATGATTTAAATACATAATTTACACTTATAAATGTAAATTTATAGATATTTAGCAAATTAATATTTATTAGTGTAACAGTAAGACTGCATATTGTTTGAAATAATGATCTCACAAGGAGGAACAGAGGTGTTTTTATTTTTATTTATTTTTTTAAGAACAGACAAACTTTAATTCATTGAAAAATGCAGTAGTGAACAAGGTCCATCAAAGGGCACTTTCTAAGTCAAATGACTGCGGCGACTCAGAGCCAGAGCAGAATAACTTCTAGAAAGAGATGATGTAAAAACAGGAATTCACAAATTCAGTGGTGAAACAAATGATCCAACCAGTCCCACCTAGTTCCACTGGTGAATCAGTTTATATATTCTTTGCTATTTCTTAATAAGGATCCTGGAACTAGTCCTTAGACACATAAATATAAATTTAAAAACTTCTCTAAAGAGGCTTTGCTCATATTTCTAAACTTATGCAAAGCTACTTTCTTTTACATAAACTTATTGTTGTGCATATGTGTCTATTGTTTTTTCTCTTTAGAGTGTTAGTCAAATATACATCCTTAAACCTTAATAAAAAAGAAATTTAAGTTTCAGTTCAGTCAGTTCAGTCGCTCAATCGTGTCCGACTCTTTGCGACCCCATGAACCACAACACACCAGGCCTCCCTGTCCATCACCAACTCCCAGAGTCCACCCAAACCCATGTCCATCGAGTTGGTGATGCCATACAATAATCTTATCCTCTGTCGTCCCCTTCTCCTCCTGCCCTCAATCTTTCCCAGAATCAGGGTCTTTTAAAATGAGTCAGCTCTTAGCATCAGGTGGCCAAAGTATTGGAGTTTCAGCTTCAACATCAGTCCTTCCAATGAACACCCAGGACTGATCTCCTTTAGGATGGACTGGTTGGATCTCTGCAGTCCAAGGGATGCTCAAGAGTCTTCAACACCACAGTTCAAAAGCATGAGTTTTTCGGCGCTCAGCTTTCCTCGCAGTCCAACTCTCACATCCATACATGACTGCTGGAAAAACCATAGCCTTTACTAGATGGAGCTTTGTTGACAAAATAATGTCTCTGCTTTTTAATATGCTGTCTTGGTTGGTCATAACTTTCCTTTAATGCTTAATAATTTCATATTTAGCAAGACTTTAAATTGTTAACATGGAGAGAACTGAGTATGTATAGATGTTTATATATGCACACACATATAAAATGTTATAATTGCAAAATGTGAAAAATATGACAGCTGAAACTTTACAACATGCTGCATCAAAAAGCATTGCTTTCTAGAGCAAGTTATGTGACTTTACATTTTGAAGCTATGATCAATTTTCCTCCTGTACATTGTATGGTACAACATGATTTCCATTAGTTCATTTTAAAAATGTCACTGTGCGTTTCTGTTTTGTTTTTTTTTTCCTTTTTCTTTCTCTCTGCCTCTTTTACTCTCTCAACCTCCTATTTTTTTTTAGAAGAGTAGAGCTAGTATAATTCAGTTTGAATAGTTGGCCACATTGCCTTGAGATTCAGAGACTGTACGCAGCCTGGCACGGGGGTGTCAGAGTCTGAGTGTGGTAAGGAAAGCAGCCGTATTGAAAGGCTTCCCACACAGAGTATGTGAGCCAGAGACAAATAAGAGAGAAGTCCCCCTGAAAATGCAGCTTAATGCAGGATGACAGAACTCAAGCAGGTTGAAGAGGATATCCAAGGTGGGGGTCATCCACCATGGGGTGGCAAATTTTAGAGGAAGCACAGCTTTGTATGGTATCAGAGCCGACCAGCAAGGGGAGAGTCTTTGTATGAGAGAACTAACTGGCAGGGACTACTAAAGCCTAAGCAGGATGAAGAGAGGTTCCTTAAACAGTGGGATAATGACAGTGGCTCATCATGAAATTTCTTAGTCCAAAGTAGAGGAAGAGGGCACCTGTCTGAAGTAGGAGGAGTTGTTTAGTAGGGAATAGAAATTGTTCTCTTACTGGAATTTGCACAAATAAGTAAACACATGAAGAATAACAGATACTAGTTTTCTAATTGTCTAAGAAGGGAACTATAAATATAAAAAGGGATAAAGTTAGCATGAACTCTGTGGTGTGGGACTGTGTTAGAAGCATGTGAGCAAACATGTCTTTTAAAAGATACAGAATGCTTTACAATATTGTAGTGGTTTTTGTCATACATTGACATGAATCAGCCATGGATTTACATGTATTGTAAAGTAATTAGCCTCCAACTGATAAAAATAAATGAAAAAAAATAAAATTTAAGACAATTAAAAAAAAAGATACAGAATGCATTACTGGTATCCATGTTCTTGGTCGCTCAGTCGTGTCCGACTCTTGCGACGCTATGGACTGTAGCCTGCCAGGCTCCTCTGTCCATGGGATTCTCCAAGCAAGAATACTGGAGTGGGTTGCCATTTCCTTCTCCAGTGATATACATGTATTTATGTATTTGAACAACAACAATGAATAAAATATATACACATATGCATATTTTGGGGCTTCCTAGCTGGCTCAGTGGTAAAAAATCTGCCTGCCAAACAGAAGACATGGGTTCGATCCCTGGGTCAGGGAGATCCCCTGGAGAAAGAAACGGCAACCCTCTCCAGTATTCTTGCCTGGGAAATTGCATGGACAGAGGAGCCTGGAAGGCTACAGTCTTGGGGTTGCAAAGAGTTGGATATGACTTACTGACTCAACAACAACTGCAGTGCATATTTTATATAGATATGTATGTGTGTCCCTCGCTATGCTTTGTAGTGAGGAACACCCTCTAGCAATAATCACATCTAGAAAACAGATCTTGTCTTCTAAATATTCTCCAGTAAAATAAACTGGTGTTGAATGGGAAGATGGCTCATTCCTAAGGCTGGGGCAAGAACATGCAAGCTGAGTCTAAAATACAATGCTCTACCAGAAAATAAGAAAGTGCTGAAAGATGAATGGGGACATATTAAAGTGAAAGTGAATGCCACTGGCCAGACCTATCTATCAATCACTATATGAATATCAAAATCAATATAGATAGTAGTAAATTATAACTCATTGAATAAATTAGGAATAAAAAAATCTATGAGACTATATCAGAATTAACTTGTTAATAAAAGGAAAGTTTGGCAAGTATATTAGTTTTCTATGCTGTGTAACAAATTACCACAAGCATCACAGCTTTTAAATAGCCTGAATTATTATCTTAAAGTTTTTGTGAGTCAGGAGTTGGGCACAGCATGACTGAGTGCTCTGTGAGGTTACAATCACAGAGTTATCCAGGTCCCCTGTAAAACTGCAATTAGAGTTAGCCTACTCTGGGTTCTTCTCTGGAGATTTTACTGGGGAGATTTTGTTTCCAAACTCACTCAGGTTGTTAGAAATTCATTTTTTGGTGAATTCATATTGGGTTAGTGTTCCTTGAAGCCAGCCATGGAAAGCATGATTCTAGAATGAGTCAGCTAGCAAGACAAAATCTTTTGTATAACAAAATATGACCAGGGGAATGACATCCCTTTATCTTTGCCATGACTACTGGATAGAAGCAAGTTCTAGTTTCTACTTACAGAGAAGACTGTACAAGGGTGGTGCTGGACTCTCTCCTGTGAGTCCCTTGGACAGAAGGAGATCGAACCAGTCAATCCTAAAGGAAATCAGTCCTGAATACTCCCTGAAAGGACTGATGTTTAAGGTGAAGCTCCATTACTTTAGCCACCCTAGCCAACTCTTTAGAAAAGACCGTAATGCTGGGAAAGATTAAGGGCAGGAAGAGAAGGGGGCAACAGGGGATGAATGAGAAGGCCGGATAGCATTATCGATTCAATGGATGTGAGTTTGAGCAAACTCTGGGAGATAGTGAAGGACAGGGAAGCCTGGTGTGCTGCAGTCCATGGAGTCACAGAGTCAGACATGACTGAGTGATTGAACACCACCAACAGATAAGATAAAAACTTCTAACAAAAACTCTTTGATTATTTTGTGGGAGGGTGATGTAGAAGTAAATTTTCCAAATAAAAATAAATGAATATTTTAAGGACTTTATCAACTTGATGCCAAATTGACAACTATAAAAAGGTTGCAATTTTTTTTTCTTTAGAGGGACTTTTTTCAAAGAGGATTTTTGGGTTCACAACAAAAATAAGCAGAAAGTTCCATTTACTCCTCCCCCTACACAGTTCACCATGGAATCTCCCACCAAAGTGGTACATTTGTTACAATCAATGAACCAACATTGACACATAATTATCACCCAAAGTCCACAGTTTCCATCAGGGTTCCCTCAAGGCATTGAATTTTCTATGAGTTTTGGCAAATATGTAATATTATGGAACTACCACTATAATATCATACAGAAAAATTTCGCTGTGCTAAAAATTCATCCAGTGTGCTTCATCTATTCACCTCTCCCTCCCTGAAAGATTCTGGCAATCGCTGATCTTTTTACTCTCTCTGTAGTTTTGACTTATCCTGAATGTCAGAGTTAGAAATAGATTTTTCTTAAAGTGCATCAGAACTTTACAAACAAGCTTGTTACCATGCATACTTGTCGATGTAAGTGTTAGTATTAAAAACATTGGCTAATAACAGTTCAGTTCAGTTCAGTCGCTCAGTTGTGTCTGACTCTTTGCGGCCCCATGAATCGCAGCACGCCAGGCCTCCCTGTCCCTCACCAACTCCCAGAGTTTACTCAAACTCATGTCCATCGAGTCGGTGATGCCATCCAGCCATGTCATCCTCTGTCATCCCCTTCTCCTCCTGTCCCCAGTCCTTCCCAGCATCAGGGTCTTTTCCAATGAGTCAACTCTTCGCATCAGGTGGACAAAGTACCTGAGTTTCAGCTTCAGCATCAGTCCTTCCAGTGAACACCCAGGACTGATTTCCATTAGGATGGACTGGTTGGATCTCCTTGCAGTCCAAGGGACTCTCAAGAGTCTTCTCCAACACCACAGTTCAAAAGCATCAATTCTTTGGCGCTCAGCTTTCTTCACAGTCCAGCTCTCACATCCAATATAAACACCATAAAAATTTACTTTCCTATTTAATTTCAACCTCACTCTTTCGTTTGTTTTTGGCCAGACTTGTTGGCATTATTTTTACCACAATCTACCAGTTAATTTGTAGTAAAAATCCATATTTTTTTATCAAGATCTATATAGCTTCCCATGACCTTACCCTACCCAATTTTCTGCTCTTATATTAACTCTTTTTCTGTTTCCTTAATCTCCAGTATTATTTATTCTCTTCCTCATCATTTATTTAAGCCATACATACTCAGTGAACTCACACTATGTGTTAGGCATTTTTCTAGATGTTACGCAGAGGAAAGCAACAAAGTTCTTACACCATAGGCTTAAATTCTGCTTCTAAACTAGCCAAGCACTGTGACAGCTTATGCAATACTGCCTAACATAGTAGATTATTCAACAAAAGCAAAACTTAAAATTGTCAATAGGCAATGATAGTTTGAAATGCTTTAAAATTGCATAAAGAAGGAAGGAGCAGTAGTGTTGGTAAATTTACAAAGAAGAAAATATTTTTGTAAATAATTAATGTCAAATAATCTTTTAAAATAATTTATTAAAGGAGGAAAGAGAGGGAAATGCAGATAAATAGTACATAAAGGCTTATCCATTTTGTTGAATTTTATAATGCTTTAATTCTTGTGTATTCCTTCTTATATTTGACCCATAGGTAACAGAAGTGCTTTCCTTGAGAGAGATTTTTAGAAACCAGAGCATCATGCTAAATAGCTGCACATTATTACCTATTTGGGGGCTGTTTAATTCAATATCTTTTTAGTGTGCTTGTGTTGAAGCTTTAACTGGTTTTTGCTACTTTGTCTTCCATTTTTTTTTCTTTTGCTACTAGAATGCAGATTAATCCAGTTCCATCTAGACTGATTAGAGTGGTTGAATAAGTTACTCACAGCAGACTTTGTGAAATAAATCTAGTAATGCAACTCTCAATGGACTGTAAAAATCTTGTATTCCTTAATTGTCAAGACACTGATTGATATTAAATTATCCCATTTGTTTTCTGATTATTATTCTGTAATATGTAAAATTATAAGATGTGAGAAGGATTTCCCATTAAATACTAAATTTCCAACATGAAAGATCTTTATAATCACAAACTCAAGCTGTACTCCTCAAATTTTAAATTCATCCTTCACATTTTCCCTTATAATCTTTTACTTAATGGACAACAGTACATTTTGATATTAAAGTAGATTTTTTTTCTTTTTGGGTCATTAGGTTTCACTAATGATATGTCATCATTTAGTCATTTAGTTCACATGAGTAAGTCACCAGTTGTTAATCCATACCTGGAAGTGAGACAGCCAATTTGCCTGCCTTAATGTATAGTGATGGATAGTTTTGTTCACCTTATTTGTCAATTCAGCTGTACCTACCCTCTCAAAGTGAAAAAAAAGAAAAAAGTTAATTCACCAACAAGAAGTGCTTAGTTGTTAAATTAATATCACATATTCTGTAATATGGTTTTCTCACTGATAAAATAGGAACTGTATCTATCTCATGGTAGTTGTCAGGATATAGTGAGCTATTTGGGATTTAGGATGAGTTCAGTACCTGTTAGCTTAACATTATAAATTTTTACAGGTTAGTTCGTGGTGGTCTTTATCAAGATGGAATTTATAAAAGGTGTCAGATATAGTGGGATATTGCAACAAAATTGAAATTAAAAGCTTCTAATGGATTGCCAACATAAAGGTCCTTAGTCTCAATACTATTTTTACCCCCGGGTTTAAATTTCAAGATAGAATGGCATCCTTTAAAAACAGAGGCATTAGTGAAGCATTTTCTTTTCTATTTACTGCATGCACTAGCTAAAGAATAATAATTACTTTTCCTATATGATGGCCTATCAAAGTGAATTTTTATTATACCAATCATTCTGTTAAAATAATGATTCCAGGATTTTCTTGTTTTAAACTTCTTCTTTTCTTTTTTTAATCAAAGCGTTTTAATTAAAAAAAAATATTTACTTATGTTTGGCATTGCAAACTGTATGTGTGATCTTAGTTCCCCAATCTGGAATTGAACCCATGCCCCTTGCATTGGAAGCAGAGAGCCTTGACCACTGAACCAACAGGGATGACCCTAAACTTATTTCTTAAAGAAAAAAAAAAAAAAACTCTGCTCAAGGAATTTTCCTCCAGGTTAATCATTAGCTAGCTGCTTCTAGAAGGACCTCTACATTCAGTACTTCTTAATGCTTTTGAAACGATTCACAATAATATTGCAGCCACCTCTAATCTGTATACTTCTCTGTACTTGGCTTAAATATTAAGTTCTCTCAGACAGTTCATTCAAGAAAGACAGCATGTTATGTTAAGGAAAAAAGCAATAATGGCATAATCCATGCTGCCCAGGAAAGTCCAATTGACAATTAAAGGACATGTTGATAGGCTTTGTCAGAAATTATGTATTTGTTCTCTATTTATTGCTACAGTGTTGTTACACAGTTCATTGCTCAAATTTAGTGGAAGGCTAAATTATAACTCAAACAAATGTTATTTTAAACAGCTTAACATTCTTCTGAATAAGTCAAAAACAAAATAACTAGGTAATAATTTTTTAATGCTTCTTGGATCAAGAGGTGTTTCAATAGGCTCATTAAGAGCAGTCTAGAATAATTTGAGTGTTGTTAATCTTCAGGACTAAAGATCCTAATGGAATTACACCTAAAGCCCTTCCACCAAAAAAACAAACAAAATAAAAAATGAAAGAAATGAGTAATGATCAAAGTTATGAGTTTGTTTAAAATATATATACATATATTTTTAAATAACATATCTAAGCTATATTTATTCCCACCCTGCCAGAAATATCTAAATTAACATTGTTTATTTTTGCTTTTATTTCCAATATTCTGGGAGGTGGGTCACAGAGGATCCTGCTGTGATTTATGTCAGAGTGTTTTGCCTATGTTCTCCTCTAGGAGTTTTATAGTTTCTGGTCTTACATTTAGATCTTTAATATATTTTGAGTTTATTTTTGTGTATGGTGTTAGAAAGTGTTCTAGTTTCATTCTTTTACAAGTGGTTGGCCAGTTTTCCCAGCACCAGTTGTGCATATTGGAAATAAAAGCAAAAATAAACAAATGGGACCTAATGAAACTTAAAAGCTTTTGCACAACAAAGGAAACTATAAGCAAGGTGAAAAGACAGCCCTCAGAACGGGAGAAAATAATAGCAAATGAAGCAATGGACAAAGGATTAATCTCAAAAATATACAAGCAACTCCTGAAGCTCAATTCCAGAAAAATAAATGACCCAATCAAAAAATGGGCCAAAGAACTAAACAGACATTTCTCCAAAGAAGACATACAGATGGCTAACAAACACATGAAAAGATGCTCAACATCACTCATTATCAGAGAAATGCAAATCAAAACCACAATGAGGTACCATTACATGCCAGTCAGGATGTCTGCTATCAAAAGTCTACAAGCAATAAATTCTGGAGAGGGTGTGGAGAAAAGGGAACCCTCTTACACAGTTGGTGGGAATGCAAACTAGTACAGCCGCTGTGGAGAACAGTGTGGAGATTTCTTAAAAAACTGGAAATAGAACTGCCATATGACCCAGCAATCCCACTTCTGGGCATACACACTGAGGAAACCAGATCTGAAAGAGACACGTGCACCCCAATGTTCATCATAGCACTGTTTATAATAGCCAGGACATGGAAGCAACCTAGATGCCCATTAGCAGACGAATGGATAAGGAAGCTGTGGTACATATACACCATGGAATATTACTCAGCCATTAAAAAGAATTCATTTGAATCAGTTCTAATGAGATGGATGAAACTGAGCCCATTATACAGAGTAAAGTAAGCCAGAAAGATAAAGACCAATACAGTATACTAACACATATATATGGGATTTAAAAGATGGTAATGATAATCCTATATGCAAGACAGAAAAAGAGACACAGATGTACAGAACAGACTTTTGGACTCTGTGGGAGAAGGCGAGGGTGGGATGTTTTGAGAGAACAGCATCAAAGCATGTATATTATCAAGGGTGAAACAGATCATCAGCCCAGGTTGGATGCATGAGACAAGTGCTCAGGGCTGGTGCACTGGGAAGACCCAGAGGGATCGGGTGGAGAGGGAGGTGGGAGGCGGGATCAGGATGGGGAATACATGTAAATCCATGGCTGATTCATGTCAATGTATGGCAAAAACCACTACAATACTGTAAAGTAATTAGCCTCCAACTAATAAAAATAAATTAAAAAAAACAATAAAATAATATAAAGATTACAACTTTGTTTATATAAGTAGACCACATCTAAGTAAGAGTTTTGAGGAGAGAAAATTTTGTGTTGAATTTAATCAGATGGTAGAAGTTTACAAGAAGCATATATCAATGGATCTAATCTCTTAGGATATTGTGGTGTCTTTACAAAATGAGAATATCATAATGATAACATGGGTTAAAAAATTAACTAAATGGGTTTTGTATTTATATGCTGCTGCTAAGTCAAGTCAGTCGTGTCCGACTCTGCGCAATCCCATAGACAGCAGTCCACCAGGCTCTGGTCCCTGGGATTCTCCAGGCAAGAATACTGGAGTGGGTTGCCATTTCCTTCTCCAGTGCATGAAAGTGAAAAGTGAAAGTGAAGTCACTCAGTTGTGTCTGACTCTTTGCGACCCCATAGACCGTAGCCTACCAGGCCCTTCCATCCACAGGATTTCCCAGGCAAGAGTACCGGAGCTGGTTGCCATTGCCTTCTTCAGTATTTATATGACTCATGGACTAAAAGGATTTTTTAAACTATACTCCCATAGAGAAAACGTGAAAGTGTTAGTCACTCAGTTTTGTCCAGCTCTTTGCGTCCCCATGGACTGTAGCCTTCCAGGCACCTCTGTCCATGGAATTCTTTAGGCAAAAATACTGGAGTGTGTAGCCATTCCATTATCCAGGGGTTCTTCTGGACCCAAGGATCACACTGGTGTCTCCTGCATTGAAGATGGATTCTTCATCATCTAATGAAAAATTGTCTTTTCTTGCTAATCTTGGAACAAAGAATTTCCAATCTCAGTACACTATCATTTTATAGAAATAACAGATTTATAAACATAAATCATTTTCCAAGTAATAATTATTTTAACACTTAGAAAAACTATGAAGAAATAATGAAAATGTGATATTATATAAAATTATATGGTTTTCTCCATTAAAGGAACAGATAATACTCATATGATATTAAATATGAGAATGCATAAATAGATCACTTGACTATTTATGGACTTAGGGTTGCCAACAATTTTTGCCCCTAAGGTATTTAAAAAATAATATATATATGGCTTTCTATATCTATATACCCAAGATGTCAAAAAATCTAGTTTGGGATTTATAATTGAATGCTAAGCAGTGTTGCTATAACTCTATTATAGGCCTTTAGAAATGGGGATCAGTGTTTGCTGGAAAAGCCAATTAAGGACTGTAAGAGTAGAAAGATGGCTTAGAAATGATTCTCTTAACTCCAGCCTCCTTAGGACACAGAAGAAAGCTAAAACTCAGAGAGAAAGTGACTTGCCACATTACAAAGCTGGTATCAGAAGACAAGCCCATGCCTTTTCAGTTCAGTGTTTTATATAGGAAGGTATTCTGGCATTTGAGTTATGATACTGCTTTCTTTTGGGCATTGTCCTACTCATTGCATGTATTATGTATCTGTGCCCCTTGCTCACCCAGCAGAATTCCTAAATATTCTGTACATTTCCAAATGTCCTTTGAGAGATGTATTGACTTTGATTGAAAGTGCTTTTAATAAGGGAGTCCACTGAATCACAGAAGATTAAAATTTGTAGTAAAAATTTAAGGCAATGTAAGAAACCCTTCAACAACTGGGAATTTATTATTATGGTGATGATTATGTAACTTTTATGCCTACATTGTAGCAAAATGTTTTATGAAAATTTCAAATGGAACTTTTTCACCAGCCTATAGATAGGATGTGGCAAATAGATTAAATATAGTTTCACTGCAGGAGATTTTAATATATGATCACAATCTGTCAGTTTCTTTTGCTGTTGTCTTCAAGTACTTTTTTCTCCATGTGTTGGTATACACTAACAGCAAAATTATTTGACTTGATTACTGCCCAGTTACGTTCGTCCAACAATTCATCATACACTTGTTCAATAGGTTCATAATAAATACCTCTTGAAGCAAGTTAAATATAGGTCTATTAATACAAGGTGGCAAGAAAAACTGCGTTTCAGAGGAATTCAAGGACATCTCATGAAACAAAAGAAGGCACATTTATTATAGGGTTAGTGAGAAGGGCAGAATTCAGGTAAAATTTATCTAATAGCAGCATATATTAGGTCTGAGTACATATTTTCTCAAAGACTTTCAAACTACAAATTCTCTCTCAAGTTAAAATAGGAGTAAATTTTCAAGGATAAAGTCAGATTCAAAGTAAACATAAATGAATTTTGATCAAGGTTCACAAACATAAAACTTTAATGTTTACACTGGCAGTTTACATGGGTAAAATAAACAGACTAGGTTGGGTGGGGATCTTCAGCTGGAGACTCCCTGCCTTCTCAACTCCAGCTGCGAGCAGAGTAGTCTCAGTGTGACCACACTAGACCTTATGATTTTTCAAATAAATTTCAAACTGGCATTTCACCTTTTTTACAAAAGGTGTCAGTTTCTCTCATGTTCCCAATTAAAATATTTTAAAGAGACAGTGTGGCTTGAAAAAATGCTTACAAATCAAATTCTTCCTCTTCCTTACCAGACAATGGAGAATCAGGGTCTGATCCTACTTTGAATATGCTTTTGTTGTTCAGTCGCTCAGTCATGTCTGACTGTTGGTGATCCCGTGGACCGCAGCATGCCAGGTTTCCCTGTACTTCACCATCTTCTGGAATTTGCTCAAACTCACGTCCATTGAGTCGGTGATGCCATACAACCATCTCATCATTCTCTGTCATCCCCTTCTACTTCTGCCTTCAATCTTTTCCAGCTCAGGATCTTTACTAGTGAGTCAGTTCTTCCCATCAGGTGGCCAAAGTTTCAGCTTCAGCATCAGTCCTTCCAGTGAACACCCAGGACTGATTTCCTTTAGGATTGACTGGGTGGCCAAAGTTTCAGCTTCAGCATCAGTCCTTCCAGTGAACATCCAGGACTGATTTCCTTTAGGATTGACTGGTTGGATCTCCTTGCAGTTCAAGGGACTCTCAGGAGTCTTCTCCAACACCACAGTTTAAAAATATCAATTCTTCAGTGCTCAGCTTTCTTTATAGTCCAACTCTCACATCCATAGGACTACTGGAAAAAACCATAGATGTGACTAGATGGACCTTTGTTGACAAGTAATGTCTCTGCTTTTTAATATGGTGTCTAGGTTGGTCATAGCTTTTCTTCCAAGGAGCAAGCGTCTTTTAATTTCATGGTTGCAATCACCATCTGCAGTGATTTTGGAGCCCCCAAAATAAAGTCTGTCACTGTTTCTGTTGTTTCCCCCATCTGTTTGCCATGAAGTGATAGGACCAGATGCCATGATCTTCATGTTTTGAATGTTGAGCTTTAAGCCAACTTTTTCACTCTCTTCTTTCACCTTCATCAAGAGGCTCTTTAATTCCTCTTTGCTTTCTTTTTATTTATTTATTTATTTATTTTTTCAGCGGGTTTTGTCATACATTGACATGAATCAGCAATAGATTTCTTCTGTAGGTAAGTGTAAGTAAGTGTAGTCGCTCAGTCGTGTCCGACTCTTTGCAACCCTGTGGACTGTAGCCCACCAGGCTCCTCTATCCATGGGATTCTCCAGGCAAGAATACTGGAATGGGTTGCCATTTCCTTCTCCATTCTGCTGTAAAGGTGGTGTCATTTGCATATCTGAGTTTATTGATCTTTCTCCTGGCAATCTTGATTCCAGTTTGTGCTTCATCTAGCCCTGTATGTCACATGATTTTGAATCTAGGCACAGCCATTAGGCTTTGTTTGAAATATTCTTGATTATGGCTATTTCATGGGCATACATTTCCAATGTTGTTTTGTCCTGATTATTGAGTGAAGATGATAGATGGCGTCTTAAAAGAAGATCATCTTCTTTTACTCATCCATTATTGTGATGCCTAAAGAAAACTGTAACTTACCATATAAAAATTGCATGCATGCTAATCTGCTTCAGTTTTGTCTGACTCTTTGCAACCCATGGACTGTAGATTGGCAGACTCATGTGCCTGTGGGATTCTCCAGGCATGAATACTGGAGTGGGTTGCCTTGTCCTCCTCAAGAGGATCTTCTTGACACAAGGATCGGACCCAGGTCTCCTGAAGTGCAGGTGGATTCTTTACTGTCTGAGCCCCTAGAGGTTTATGTTCCATAATTAAGTGCAATTCTTTCATTCTGAATTTTTTTTTGTTTACTCAGTTGTTGGTCCGACTCCTCCACAGATTTCTGTTAACTCACCAATCTATAGCTATACATTTCTGAATATTCCAAATTTCAGATACATTTTTTTCCATTTAAAAGATTCCATACTGGACTTGAGTATAAAATTTTTAGTACTTTATTTGGCATTTTGTACTTTACAAAGCATGTTTAAATGTTATGTCATTTTAATCCTTTTATGTGATTTATCAGATAAGTATCTTTATCATCACTTCATTTAATAACACAGAAACTCTCAGAAAGTGTGAACACATTCCTAGATATCACACAACCATTTAGTTGTAGAAGCAGAAGTTCTTCAAACCAATATTACATTCTTTCCAGCATGCAAGAGAACCTCAAATATGTTCTAAAAATCTCTCTGATGTTTGTTATGTGTAGATACATTAAAATAATAAAAAATTTTATTTTCAGATGTATAAAAGAATTCAGCTGATTTAAAATTTAAACTAAAGGAAAAATAGCCTAAGTGCTAAAATTTGATCATATTTTAGTAGCAAACCTTACCTTTGGGGTTTATTTGTATAATTTTAACAGATTTTTGTAGATCAAAATTTGTATATAAAAAGAATATATCATGTCACATATAAGAATATATTATTTCTTGAAAATTAGAACTATGAACTGATACTGTTGTTTTACATGAGATTTCAAAGCTTATTTTGAAATCTTTATTCTTTGCTCTTACTTGGAAGGAATTTTACATGTTTACTTCTGTATCTCTAAAATAAATTTCCACTATAAACTTGTTTTCCAAGAAGCAATAATGTCCATAATTATTTTAGTGAAAAGGTTGCCAGGGAATTTTTCTATATTAAGCCTTATCAAGGAACTACACTTATTAGAAATACTATTATGAAAATCTGTCATACTTCAAAGTAGTTAAAAAAATACTGTAGATTTCATAATCCTTCAATTGAGATGACAACAGGAGAAAAACAGTTCTCATACATACAGTAGGTTTTATAGTTTGTTAAAACATTCATTTATTTATGGTAGGATAACTTACTAAATGGAGAAGACAAAGGCACCCCACTCCAGTACTCTTGCCTGGAGAATCCCAGGTACGGGGGAGCCTGGTGGGCTGCCTGCCGTCTATGGGGTTGCACAGAGTCGGACTGAAGCGACTTAGCAGCAGTAGCAGCAACCTACTAAAAATCTACACATATAAATGAGAAATATACCAGAAAATGCCGAAGGTAATTATCCCAGAGTAAACTCTATAATGGGCTTCCCAGCTGGTACTGGTGGTAAAGAACCCACCTACCAATGCAAGAGACAAAAGAAGCATGGGTTTAATCCCTGGATTGGGAAGACTCCCTGGAGGAGGGCATGGCTACAAACTCTAGTATTCTTGCTTGAAGAATCCCATGGACAGAGGAGCCTGGTGGGCTCCAGTTCGAAGGGTCACAAAGAGTCAGACAGGAGTAAAGTGACTTAGCACACACAAACTCTATAATTAATCATTCCAAGAATAAAGAGATTGTCCAATTCTCAGAGTTTTTCTATGTGAAACATTTAAAATCCATCTTGCTTTTGCTAAATATGCTTAATAGCTATGGTAAGTACCACAAATATGTTTATGAGATTAGCAAAGGATACTAATAAGTAATTATAATTAGCTGTTTGTAATGGAAAATAACTATTTATTGTTGAAATGAATTGAGTAGGAAGCATCAGATTATTAATACAGAATGGTATAACCAATTCCTGACACAGTAAGTTACTGCTTAAATTATAGTTTCACAGTCTTCAAAATCATGATAACTACACAGATGTAATTTGGGAAATAAAGTAAATGCTTTTTTTTTAGATGAACTTGTTTCTCTACAGTTAGATATTATTAGGAACAACGAATTTTATAAAAGTTACTAAAGATTATCTTAAGTAAAACTAACCATACTTCTTATTCCTTACCAATCTCTGTGTTCCAAAAAATGACAAATAGTGAATGCCAAGTAGATTATTGGTTGAGATCTTTTGAATAAAAATAGTGACACTGTGACTTGCTTTATCCTCGAAACTCCCCCAAATAATTTTATGTAAACTAAACTTTCTGAAGGTACATAGATATAGACATGCACATACCGTCAATTACTGTAGTTAGAATGAATGAATGTTCAAATATATCACTTTTGCAACTGAAGGAAAACAATATAACTAAGACATTCCAGATTCAGAACCAAGATCCAAGATAACAGAATTGTTATTTCTGGAAAGAACACTAAAGTTCAACTAGTCCCAGTTCATCTAGTTTAAATTGAGGATATTAAGTCCTTATAAATATTCTCTTTAAAATTACACTTGAGCTTTGAATTGCCAAATTCAATGACCTGGTCTATCTCTCCTCTGCTTGATCTTTTAGTTGAATCCGACCTTCTTTGATGTTCTCACATTTGGCTTTTGTGCTGATTGCTTTCTCTCAGTTCCATTTCTTAATCTGTCTTCCCTTGTCCTGACAGTACTTCATATGCTGGTGTGCCCCCAAGTTCTACTTATGTGCCGTTCCCTTTACGTCTATAAAATGTACTTGTTAATGACAGCTATTTTTATTGCTTCAGTTATAACTGATACCTACTTTCCTAGCCTAAGATCTGTATCTTGAACATCAAATCCACATTTCCATTTTTTTATCTATGGATTTTGTTTTTCTTCATGATCGTGTCATTTTGGAAAACTTGACAGTTTATTAACCTTGACTGGAATTCAGTCTCTATTTTCACTCTAATTCAATATGCCCTTAGGAGTCAGTTGCATTCTGAATACATATAATTCATTTAGCCCCCATCTTTGTGGTATTCTTTATTTTTTGAAGGTCAGCTCTTCTCTTACTACTTCACTTTCCAAACTCCAATTCCTAGCTCATTGCATTATTTTCCATTCCCCCCAATTTTTTTTTTAAGTGTTTCACCCTTAGATAACCATGGCTTTGTCCTGGAATTCTCTTCACTTTTTTCCCCTACAAGTAGAATCTCCCTTCTTATGAGTTGCACAAGGGATACAAAGGAGGGAACCAAAGTATTCTTTCCTAGGGAGATACAGGTTACCTATCTGAGGAATTCCTTGACTCCTTCTCATATTTCCAAAGGTAGCATGCTCATTTAATGAGCTATGTCTTAATCAACTTCTATTATGTGTCTAGGCAGTTTTAGGGGGTATTTTAAATTAAGCTTAATTTTCATTACTATAGAATTTACCATTTAACATATCTTCAAAAAATTTATGTTTTTGATGTAATGAATTTGAATGAATTTTAATTTTCTCTTGTAAGCAGTGGCTATTTTTTAATTTTTTCTTTGGTTTCATTTATAGTATTTATATCAATATAAATACTAAATGACAAAATGACTGACTATTTAAACAAGCAATCCTGACAGAATTAAACATATTTTCATTTCCACTGAACTTTTAAAACTCATTCAGTGAGGGACTTTTTCTCTGTCCCTCGGAATTTTTATTGGGATTGTGTTGAATCTATAAATCAAATTGGGTAGAAATGACCTCTTGATCATATTGAGCCTTCCATTTCATGAACACAATATCTCTTGCCATAAATTTACATATTCTCTAATTTCTTCCTTAATGTTTCATCATTCTTTGTACACATTCTATAGATAATTTTTTGGAGTTATATCTCAACATTTCTTTTGTTTTTACTTTTCTGTTTTTCTTCCTTCCCTCTGTGTTAGTTTTTCTAGATACCACAACCGAATACCACAAACTAGATGGCTTAAAATAACAGAAACTTATTCATTCGTAGTTCTGGAAGCTATAAGTCTAAAATCAAAGTATCAGCAGGTTTAGTTTCTTCTGAGGCCTTTCTTCTTGGCTTGCAGATGGCTGCCTCCTAGCTGTGTCCTCATATGGTCTTTTCTCTGTAAACATGCATCCTTCCTTTGTATCCTCATTTCCTCTTTTTGTAAGGACACCAGTCAGCTTGGATTAGGGCCCAACCTAGGACTGCATTTTAACCAAGGAACCTCTTTAAAAGGCCTTTATCTCCAAGTACTCTAGGAACTGGGAGTTAGCATTTGGATATGTGGATTTGTAGAGTGATAGAATTCAGTCAGGAAAACTTCCTTCCTCCCTGCCTGCCCTCCTTTCTTTTTCTTCTTTAGTACTATTGTAAAGGGTATTATTTTCTTTAAAAAAGACTTAAATTCCAATTGTTCATCTCTTATATATTGAAATAGTATTTAATTTTTTGTGGCAATTTGCATAACAAACAGCATATTGTCAACCTTTTCCATTAGTGCCTTAAACTTATTAACCATGATTATTTGAAATTTCCTATTGATTCTTTTATGTCTGTGTCACGTATGAGTCTCATTCTTATGATCATTTTGTCTCTTCAGAATCTGTTTTATTTTGGTTTTCTTATGCCAGAATTTTTTGATGACAGGCAGACATTTTCTGGGGGAGCAGCTTAGACTGAGATAATGTTCATATCTGGGTATGTGTACACTTTTCCTTCCACTAGACCTTTATAGCAGGATTTCATTTAATAGACTTAGGACTTGGGTTAGGATTGATATTTTTGTTGCTATGGTTACTATCATTGCACATCAGATTTCAAAATTCTGTAAAGATAGCTTGTAGGCAGGGCAGAGGATGGTTTACCAAAGAAATGCTGGATTCTGAGGTTTTGATTTTCAGTTTGCAGTGCCTTTAACACAGTATCTCTACATGTTCTTGTTCCTCTCTTGCCCCTTCGTCAGCAATATTATGTTTCTACTTGTTATCTGTTTCTTGTTATCTTGTGATGAGTGGTGTGTTCCTTGTTTTTCTGACAAAGCCTCAGACTTGTGCATGCAATTGCGTCACTGGGTCTATGAGTTGTGGGCTACCCAGTTCTCTTGTCCCTCTCTTAGCCATGTTTGTGGATTTAGCATGTTTGTGGATTCAGCATGGATGTCTCTCATCCACAGTAGGATTTGCTTCCTGTTCCCTTTGCCATTCATAATGAATTTTCACTAATGACCTAAGGATTGCAGTTCTCACCTTTCCCACTGATCAAGACTTGTGCTGTCTGCTGTAGATAGAGAATGTTGTAGGTTGAATTTGTCCCTCAGAAAACATGTTGGGGTCCTATCTCCCAGCAGCTCAGAATGTGACTGTGTTTGGAGATAGAATCTTTATTAAGGTTAAAAAAAAAGTTAATGTGGTTATTGGAATGTGCCCTAATTCAATATGACTCATGTCCTTTTAAAAAATTTTTATGTATTTATTTGCTTGTTTTTAAATTTTATTTTTGATGTCCTGGGTATTTGTTGCTGCACAAAGACTTTCTGGAGTTGTAGTGAGTGGGAACTAGTTTTTAATTGTGGTGCACGGGATTCTCATTGAGGTGGCTTCTCTTGTTGCAGAGCACTGGCTTTAGAGCTTGGGCTCAGCAGTTGCAGCACACAGGCTTAATTGCTTTGCAGCATGTGAGATCTTCCTGGACCAGGGATGGAATCTATGTCCCTTTCATTGGTAGGCAGATTCTTAACCACTGGACTATCAGAGAAGTCCTCACATCCTTTTAAGAAGGAAAAACTTTAGATACAAAACACAGATTCACAAAGGGAGAACTCCATGAAGGCAGAGAACAAGGTGGTGAATTTACATTCCAAGGAAGCCAAACTCAGCCAGCCAACCACTAGAAGCTAAGAGAGAGGCAGAAAGTAGGAACTTACTTAGATCTCAGACTTCTAGCCTCTAGCCTCCAGAACTGTGAGGAAGAAAAATAAAACAGAAAACCTTTTATTTAAGCCATTCCATATGCTTCGTGTTGCTATGAGAGTCCTAACAAACGAATACAGAGAAGACAAGGCTTTGTCGTACTGTCTGACCTCTCACATAGCTGTTCTCTTCTGTCAGGGATGCCTCACTTCTTGGGTCTGTTTCCAATCTTTTCTGGGAACAACTGATGCCTTTAATAGAATAAGAGCCTGTGACTCCCCAGTTTCTTATCTCCCAGAGGTTTCATGTTGCTACACAGTTTTTACTAATTTGTCAGCTATTCTAGCTTCTCTTTTCACCAGTGTCCAGTTCCATCAACATTGCTGGCCATGTCCTTGTGCTTCCTTCTCTGCATCTATTGTCTCTCCCAAGAGTTGATGCAAGTTGGCTGTTCTCTGACCTTAGAAATTTGAAGGGTTTGAGACAATAATTAATTAATAGTTAATCTGAAATTAACTCAGATCTTTTTCATTGTAGAGTGGGGAGGAGTGCTCCTTTTAGCTCCCCATATTGTAAGCAAAAGCTAGAAGCCCCATCTCTTTTGTACTGATGATAAATCATATAACCGATGGGCTTTGAATGGTTATTTTTAGTAAGCTATTTTTACTTGTTGGTTTTAATTTGTTTTGTATTATGCTGTGCAGGAACATTTATTGTGCTCTCTGTGAAATAATCATTGATCTTTAATTCCAAGTTGAGAAAATTCAAATCATTATATTTATTTTTTCTTTATTTCTTTTATCTCATATCATTTTTAGATTCAATTGTTTCTATTTTTTGCTTTGCTACAATATACTCTCTATCTCTATCTATCTATCTATATTTTTATTTTTCCCTGAAAGAAGGTCTGGGGATGGAATTTTCTGAGTTCTTAAACTTGTAAGTCAGTATCTGTGTGCTAAGTTGCTTTAGTCATGTCCAACTCTTTGCAACCCTATGGACTGTAGCCAGCCAAGCTCCTCTGTCCATGGGATTCTCCAGGAAAGAATACTGGAGCAGGTTGCCATGTCCTCCTCCAGGGAATCTTCCTGACACAGGGATCGAACCCGTGTCTCCTGTGGCTCCTGAATTACAGGCAGATTCCTTACCACAGAGCCACCAGGGAAATCCCAAGTCAGTATTTATTTGCTATTAAATGAGACTGATACTTTGTCAGAGTAAATAATTTTGCATGCAGAACAATCTCTCAGAACTTAATAAACTACACTACTTACCAGTAAAATGTAAATTTGAAGATAACGAAGTTTGATATTTTTTATTCTCTTAAAAAAACCAAACCTCATGACTATTTTTCACTTCTTTGTAATTTTTAGTTTGCAATTGCTAAACTTTGAGAAAATTTGAACCCATCTTTTCTGGATTATCTATGAATGTTTTTGTCAGATAGAAGAATAAATCATTGTCTGCCCCTATTCTCATTTATGAGACCAATATTTAAAATTTGAAGAATATTTCTACTTAGTTTATCTAGTAGAGATGTTTTTCTCTTTTAAAAGCTCCTATAGCATTCAGTACTTACCAAAGAAATATTTTATTAAGACAATGTTACGTATAGGCACATGTTACATTTCTCACTCTAGGTTATAACTATAAAGTAGATCTAAGTCTTATTTTTATTGTTGACAGGATTATAAGAATTCCAAATGAAATCTCTCAAATTCACTGAGGTTTCATTTATCTAAAAAGCAATTTTAAGACATTTTTAAAAAGTGTACCTACTCTATACACATTCACACACAACAGTAGGTTCCCAATAACCAGATATACTGTATGTTCATCTCAAATATATTTTCTGGTTACAATCAAGACACAGGGGGGAAAATTCTATTTTTATTCTACATTACGTAAGTAGATTTTTAACATCTTATGATGTGTCCATTACTGGGCATGTAATGCAATATTAATAAAAGAAAATATAATAATATAGGATTTTGACTAGTATTTGGATTCTGATGTAGCAACTGTTCATATTTTCTATTTATTAGTAATGAGCTATCATTGAAAATTTACTGTCATATGCAATAGGGTCCCCAATTCCATTGCATTCTTTGGATTCATTACATATCTCTGACTCATATACTATGGAACAATTTGAAATTTTAAAGGCACTGATATACTTCATGGATTTCAATTTTCATATGAGATTTCTTTAGAACAAAATATAACCTGAACTTGTTTTAATTAGCTCTTGCTTGTTGAGAATTGAGGTTTTAGCATTTTATTTTTTTTTTAAACTGTGGCTTGGTGCTCCCTGGTGAATTCTCCTATTTTCCTTGTCAGCTTCTTTAAGTCAGTATATCAACAGAAAGCAGGTAGACAGTATCTTAAAATGATGAATGAAGTAATTGAAAATCAGAATGAAGAAAGTCAACAATGCTAAAATTTCTACATAGCATTAATCTTAGAAATTTAAATATTAGTTACAGGAATTAAAAATAGTCACAAAAAAATGCCAGCCCTGTTGGGTGATTGACAAGGAGAGATTCAGAGTGTTTAGCAATATGCTTGCATTGCCCTTTGATCTAACATAAAAATGTTCAATTGTTTAGTTTTGAGGTTAGAATCCTAACTTCTACAATAATTCAAAATCATATTATGTTGGACAAGTTTATGAATTTTAGAGTACAGTTTATTCTTTGCCTTATCTCTATATGATCAGAACCTTTATTCTTTGAACATTTTTTTTTTGCCTTATAATTCAGCCAGAAATTTTATATATGTTTTTATTTAATTTTTATCACCATAAAAGGAAATCATTGTTTATCCTTATTTTTTAGCTGAGGAAATAGAAGCTCAGGGACATTGAGATAACACCCTGACTTCCATCATAGATTTTGCACTCATTGGAATTGATTATGTAAACCCATGTCTCTCAGTAGGAAATATCTGAGTTCTCTTTATACTTCCTGATGCTGTTTTTTTTTCTCTTTTTCCTTACATTCTTGTTTTCTTCTGTCCTAAACTTTACAAGGGAACTCTAATTCTCAAAAATGAATGGATTGTTTCTACATTTAAAATATTTTATTAAACCTGAGGGACCATTTTTGTTACATGGATCAGAGTTTCTCATCCTCAACACTGCTGACTTTTTGAGTTGGGTAATTCTTTGTGTGAGAGGATTCTCCTGGGTATTTTGTGTCATTTAGGATGTTCAGCTTGCTTGCTGTCCTTTACTCACTAGGTGCTACCAGCACCTACACATTAGGTTAACCAAAAATGTCTCCAATAATTTCCAAATTCCCCTGGGATAAACTTCTTTGACTGGAGAACCATTCATGAACATAGATGGAAGTCTAACATTTATAGACCTGTTTGCTAATATAAGTTCCTTTCTCATATATAAATATCTTCAAAACATTTTTAAGCATAAATTCAGAATATGCCACTTCTGAAGGCAATTTGAGGAGATAATAAAAGTGAGGAAATTAGCAAAACATAATTGCTATCTACCTTGTATAAGATTTGTCACATTTTTACTTGAACAAATATGTCTTTTATAATCAAAGTCTATGACTGTGAATTAAATCATTAATATTTACAACTAATATGGTAAATACATAGCCCAATCAAATAGATAGTCAGTGATGGACTCAAATTTTAAAAAAATGTGCCACTAATCACTCCACATTCATAGTGATTTTTAATCTTTTCATAAGTAAATATATGGAAAAATATGTTTGAAAAATATTCATTCCATCTACTACTGTGTTGTATACTTCTTTTAAGAACTAGATAACTGCACCTGGTTGTCATCTTCTCACTTTGATTTCTTTAGTTTTTATTTATATTGCTTATGTCACCTATCAAAAATCTTGCTTCTCATTAACTTGCAGCAATTTCTTTTACTTGACTGTGTGTTTCTTGTGTCCATTCTTTAAAATAATGAATTTTCCACTGTTGGTGGTAATGTTAATTGATACAGCCACCATAGAGAACAGTACAGAAATCCCTTTAAAAAACTAGGAATAAAACTATCATATGACCCAACAATTCCACTAGTGGTCACATACCCTGAGGAAATCATAATTAAAAAAGACACATGTATCCCAATGCTTATTTCAGAACTATTTACAATAGCTAGGACTATTGGAAGCAACCTAGATGTCCATCAGCAATGAATTGTTGTACATAAATACAAAGGAATATTACTCAGCTCTAAAAGTAACATATTTGAGTCAGTTCTAATAAGGTGGATGAACTTACAGCTTATTATACACAATGGAATGAGTCAGAAAGAGAAAAATGAATATCATATATTAACACATATATATATAGAATCTAGAAAGATGATACCGATGAATCTATTTGCAGGGAAACTAAAGAGATGCAGACATAAAGAAGAGATTTGTGCACACCGCGAGGGAAGCAGAGGGTGGGATGAACTGAGAAAGTAGTGTGGAAATGCATACATTACCATATGTAAAATAGATAGCCAGTGGGAATTTGCTGCATGATGCATGGAGTTCAAATCCAATGCTCTGTGACAACCTAGAGGGGTGGGATGGGGTTGAAGGTGAGAAGGAAGTTCAAGAGGGAGGGACATATGTATACCTATGCCTGATTCATGTTGATGTATGGCAGAAACAAATACAATATTGAAGTAATCCTCCAATTAAAAATAAATAAATTTGTAAAATAATAATAAATTTTCTAAGCTAAAAATCGTGCTTTGAGTACTCTTCTTAATTCTGTATTGTCTCTCAATATGACATTTTTAGTGTTAGAAAAATTATTTCAGTGATCTATAAGAAAGAGAAATAGTGTTTCTCAAAACCATGTGTATTCCTTTAAACAGCTATCAGTAAAGACAGTATTAATCAGCTGTACCCCAACACAAAATAAAAAGTTTTTAAAAAATAAAACTATTAAAACTCATCCATTAGGCCTATAAAATTGGCATATTTGATAGATATAAAATGTAAATTCCCAGTTATTTGCTTTATATAGCTGAGGTTCATTTTTCTTTTTGAATTGAATATAATAGAAATCACTTTGATGAAGAAATAATGAAAAATCTGCCCTTGACTAGATGCATTTTGAAATAGTTTCACTCAGATGTTACAGGAACGGAAAAATCATTTGCTGGAATGTCCTCATTGTGAGACAAACAAACTGCACTTCCTTACATTTAAAACAGTTGCAGTTTTTGATTTAACTGTGATTCACCATCTGCTTCATGAAAAGCGGTATCAGCCCTGGAGCTGAAATAAGCAGTTTATGATATCAAATAGATAAATAGAGGGGAGCCATCACTCTCTGTCAGAAAGTAGGGTTAGGCAAACCAATTTCCATATATTATATTTCCTACTAGCGTTTTTATGTTTCCAGCTTCTCACTTACATTGGAGCACTGACATTGAACGCATTTTTCCTGCTTATCTTGCCTGCATTGAAGAAGTCCAAAGCACAGAACTGTATTTCTATTTGATTCTATTTGACACCTGCTGAACACTGACATATGCTACCCACTGAGAGTGACAACTAGGTACGAATGAAACATCAATTTGTTTAGTGAAATCTTTAGATATTCTGTCTCTTCTATGAATTGAAGGAATTCTCTAGTTTTCATTACATTTAAGAGACTACCACCAAATAATTTCATTCATTATTGTTAGTCTCATGTATGAATCAATGCCTTACTTAGCTAAAAGCATCAAAATGACTAATGCAGTGATTGATGTCACTTTGGGAAATCATGAGAACAACTTCAATGTAGTCAGCTATGTGTGAGTTTTTTAGATTAACTATAATTCCATTAATACAATGAACATAGTAACTTCACTTATAGATTATATTTTTGACAATTAAAAAATGGATTTCTAGGGAATAGTAACTAGTTATATTTTCTCATGTAGCTATCAAATGTAGGGAGGGACAGACGGTATTTTAAATGGATTATTTGATTAAATCCTTACAGTAGTCCTGTGATCTTTTCATAGACATGGAAACTGAGGTTCAGTAATCTAGGGAACTCAGCCAAGGCCACACAGACATTAAGTATCACAGTTGAGAATAAAACTCATGTTATGTTTCATAGATGTGACTATAGTTGATTCTTTAACACTACCACTTTTATGGTTTCCGTGACCAAGACATAGACATTATTTTGGTAATCTGGTTAATTATAAAAGAATTGTTCTGTGAACTATAGTCATACTGTATTCTTCACTGAAGCAAAGACATGTTCTTCCCTTACCTTTTCCTCTTTTTTTTTTTAATTTTAAAACTTTAATTTATCCCAATAATAATGTGCATAGCATTATAATATTTCTGTATGTCTTATAACAAATGTAAAGATCAAATCCCTACCTGAAACCTCCTCATCAGATTCCTGCTTTACGGAAATAAATATATTTAGTATTCTTAGTTGACACTTCTAGTATTTACTTTTGTATTTTTAGATAAAATGATTATCCTACTACTTACATTCTTATTTTTAATTTAAAATCTTATCTATTGACTTTCTGTGGACAAATATGAGAACTTGACTCTCCTCTCTGGTCCCCTCAAACATATATGCCAAACTAGGCTATTTAACAAGGAAAATTAAAAAGTTATATATGTTTTTCTATATAACTAGGAAAAGCACTGACTAGCAGAAGGCTGATGTCAGCCATTACAACGGAAAATATTCCATCTCTCCTTCTTCAGTCTCATGATTTTATCCAATTCTCATTCTCAGTGTACATCAATTTAACTTTGATAAGGACCCCCTAAGGAAAAATGCTACAGTAGGTATATAAAATAAATAAATAAATATATATATATATATATATATATCAGCCAATTATCACCCTAATCTTTTCCCAAGGTGATCAGTGGCCAGGTGCCAGTCTAACTGTACACTGGGGGAAAGGAGAGTACTCAGACTTTTCTGAAGCTGTTGAATACAGGATATGAGTTGTCTACCCTGGTGGCTCAAATGGTAAAGAATTTGCCTGCAATTCAGGAGACTGGGGTTTGATCCCTAGGTAGGGAAGATCTTCTAGAGAAGGGAATGGCTATCCACTCCAATATTCTTGCCTGGAGAATTCCATGAACAGAGGAGCCTGGTGGCTTACAATCCATTGGGTCACAAAGAACCAGACACGACTAAGGGACTATCACTTTCACTTTCTATATGCCGTCAGAGTCCTGCTCAGAGTGGAGGTTTTCAGAAGCCATGTAGAAGTATGGAGTCCTAGCCAATGAGTTCAGTGGATTCCAAGACTCAACTTTGGATGATTTCCCCAATTAGTATATACAGTTGCCAGAAGTCTCACACTGGTTCCCCAATCATGGGTGTCAGACCATTATTGCAGAAATGTTCAAGCAAATCTCTCACAAGTTCCATAGTAAGTTGGCAGGAAATGTGCATCTCAGAGGAATTAGAGAGATTCGCAGCACTTTTCAGAAACTCACAGGATACAAAAGTGATGTATGCCTATCTCTTTTGACTTTATCTGTGTGGCTCCTGGACAGTTCAGATAGACCATGGCAGATGATGTCTTCCCTGGTGGCTCAGACAATAAAGTGTCTGCCTGCAATGTGGGAGACCTGGGGTTTGATACCTTAGGTTGGGAAGATCCCTTGGAGAAGAAAATGGCAACCCACTCCAGTACTCTTGCCTGGAAAATCCCATGGACAGAAGACCCTGATAGGCTACAGTCCATGGGTTCACAAGGAGTCACACACGACTGAATGACTTCACTTTTCATGGCAGATTATGGTATACCATTATAAACTTACCCAAATGGTAGCCTCAGTTACAGCAATGATTGGTTTGCTAATGCACCTTTGGATTAACTTTCTGTTTTTCCCTCATACAATCTTTTAAATGACTATTTTCATGAACATTTTGAGAATAAACTATCTGCAGGCAAAGCCCCTTCCTTAGGCTCTGAATTGGAAAAAATTCAGGCTGAGTTCACAACTTTCTTTTTGGTCTATATAACTTTCCATAAATGCCACATTGCTTTTCATTTCCTTTGATTAAGATGTGCAATCCATTTTCCAAATCCTTGACTCTAGGCTATGTTTCTGACTTGTTTTGACTAATGGGACTTAGCAGAACTGCTGCTGTGACAGTTCCAAGTTTATTCATAAAAAAGAGCTTATAATTTCCACTCCTGCTGGTTTTGGTATTTCCCAATTACCCTATGGACATTTCTGGAGCATAAAAAATTACATGAAGTCCTTGTCCAGGTGAAGCTATCATAAGTGACAGTCAACAGCCAACTCAAAACTGATGGATATGTGAACTGAGGTGAGACTAGTCTTCTCCAGACTGGAAGACTTGTCCAGCTGATTAGTTGATAGCTTTTCAAAGCCTGAAAAGGAGAGTCTCTTAGGTGATTGACAGATGACTGCAGATATATGGATGATACTAACAGAAGAATTGCTTAGTCCGTACCAAACTGCAGACTCGCAAAATCATGAGTCAAAGAAATGGCTGCTGTCATAAGCTGCTAGATCATGGTGTTCTCTGTTAGGCAGGAAAAATCTCACTGATTCAGAAATTGGTTCATAGAGTGAGAGGGCTTCCATAACAAAAACCTTGAACTTGTAGCATTGCCTTGAAGAGGCTGGAGAAATTTTGAGGAAATTAAAAGAAATTCTATAGCATTTGAATTGCAAGTGCTTCCTTAGACTTGTTAAGAGTGGCTATGTATATTTCTAGGAAATTATCCATTTCTTCTAGGTTAGCTAATTTGTTGGCATATATATGTGCATATTTGTTTCTTATAATCCTTTTTGTATTTATGTGGTATCATTTTAATGTTTTCTTTTTTGTTTATAATCTGATTTGAGTCTTCTCTTTTTAAAAATTAGTTAACCTAACTGCAGATTTGTCATTTTTTAAAAAATCTTTTCAAGAACCAATTCTTAGTTTCACTGATTTTTTTAATTTTTTTTTTTTTGGAGTCTGTATGGCGTGTATTTCAGCTCTGACCTTAATCATTTCCTGTCTTCTGTTAACCTTGGGTTTAGTCTTCTTTTTCTAGTTCCTTAAAACACAAAGTTATGTTTTTTGTTGGAGATCTCTTTCTTTCTTTCTTTCTTTCTTTCTTTGGCTCCATCTATCCTTAGTTGCAGCAAGCATGATCTCTTGTTGTAGTGCAGTCTCAAGACTCATGCAGGATCTTAGTTCCTCAACTAGCGATAGAACCCATGTCCCCTGCATTGAAGGGCAGCTTCTTAACCACTGGACCACCAGGGAAATCCCAAAGATCTTTCTTTTGTCTGAATGTATTTATTGCTATAAACATTCCTTTTAGAACTACTTTTTATGTGTCTCCTAAGTTTTGATATGTTGTGTTTTCATTTTCATTCATCTCAGTATTTTGTTACTTCCATTTTGATTTGCTAGACCCATTGGTTGTTCAAGAATATGTTGTTTAATTTCCACACATTCATAAAGCTTTCAATTTTCTTACTGCTACAGATTCCTAGTTTCATTCCACTGTGGTTGAGAAAGAGACTTGATATGAGTTGCCTTTCCAATTGCCAATCTACTCTTCTCCTTAATTGACAGAATCTCAATTTTATTGAAAACAGCAAGGTTCTCAGGAACAAAACTATTTTTTGCAGCCACCATTAGTGCCAAGCAATGACAAATATTAGACCTAGTTCTGGTCAATCCACTGCAACTAGAATTTATGTAGCATTATTTACATTTGAATGCAGAGTTCCAAAGAATAGCAAGGAGAGATAAGAAAGCCTTCCTCAGCAATCAATGCAAAGAAATAGGAAAACAATAGAATGAGAAAGATTAGAGATCTTTTCAAGAAAATTAGAGATTCTAAGGGAATACATTTTACAAAGATAGGCTCAATAAAGGACAGAAATGCTATGGATCTAACAGAAGCAGAACATATTAAGAAGAGGTGGCAAGAATACACAGAAGAACTGTACAAAAAAAGAACTTCACAACCGAGATAATCATGATGGTGTGATCACTCACCTAGGGCCAGACATCCTGGAATGTGAAGTCAAGTGGGCCTTAGGAAGCAACACTATGAACAAAGCTAGTGGAGGTGATGGAATTCTAGTTGAGCTATTTCAAATCCCAAAAGATGATGCTGTGAAAGTGCTGCACTAAATATGTTAGCAAATTTGGAAAACTCAGCAGTGGCCACAGGACTGGAAAAGGTCAGTTTTCATTCCAATCCCAAAGAAAGGCAATCCCAAAGAATGCTCAAACTACCGCACAATTGCAGTCATCTCACATGCTAGTAAAGTAATGCTTAAAATTCTCCAAGCCAGGCTTCACCAGTACATGAATAATGAACTTCCAGATGTTCAAGCTGGTTTTAGAAAAGGCAAAGGAACCAGAGATCAAATTGCCAAACATTCGCTGGGTCATTGAAAAAGAAGAGCATTCCAGAAAAATCTATTTCTGCTTTATTGACTATGCCAAAGCCCTTGACTGTGTAGATCACAATAAACTGTGGAAAATTCTGAAAGACATGGGAATACCACACCACCTGACCTGCCTCTTGAGAAACCTGTATGCAGGTCAGGAAGCAACAGTTAGAACTGGACAATGAACAACGGACTAGTTCCAAAATAGGTAAAGGAGTATGTCAAGGCTGTATATATTGTCACTCTGCTTATTTAACTTATATGCAGAGTACATTATGAGAAATGCTGGGCTGGAAGAAGCACAAGCTGGAATTAAGATTGCTGGGACAAATATCAATAACCTCAGGTATGCAGATGACACCACCCTTACGGCAGAAAGTGAAGAAGAACTAAAGTGCCTCTTGATGAAAGTGAAAGAGGAGAGTGAAAAAGTTGGCTTAAAGCTCAACATTCAGAAAACTAAGATCATGGCATCCAAGCCTGTCACTTCATGGCAAGTAGATGGAGAAAGAGTGGAGACAGTGAGAGTTTTTATTTTTCTGGGCTCCAAAATCACTGCAGATGGTTGCAGCCATGAAATTAAAAGATGCTTACTCCTTGGAAGGAAAGTTATGACCAACCTAGACAGCATATTAAAAAGCAGAGTCATTACTTTGCCAATAAAGGTCCATCTAGTCAAAGCTATGGTTTTTCCAGCAGTCATGTATGGATGTTAAAGTTGGACCATAAAGAAAGCTGAGTGCTGAAGAATTGATGCTTTTGAACTGTGGTGTTGGAGAAGACTCTTGAGAGTCCCTTGGACTGCAAGGAGATCCAACAAGTCCATCCTAAAGAGATCAGCCCTGAATATTCATTGGAAGGACTGATGTTGAAGCTGGAACTGTAATACTTTGACCACCTGATGCGAAGAGCTGACTCATTTGAAAAGACCCTGATGCTGGGAAAGATTGAGGGCCGGAGGAGAAGGGGACGACAGAGGATGAGATGGTTGGATGGCATCACCGACTCAATGGACATAAGTTTGGGTAAACTCCAGGAGTTGGTGATGGACAGAGAGGCCTGGCATGCTGCAGTCCATAGGGTCACAAAATGTTGGATATGACTGAGCAACTGAACTGAACTGATTTACATGAAACTACCTAGAAATTGGACAAACTCAGTTGATGCCTGTCTTTGTCTTTGTATTTAGTTCCTTCTGCCAGGACATTATTTGTGATCTTTGAAAATGAGTCAGTCATTTTTTTTTTAATTAATTAATTTATTTTTTCAGTGGGTTTTGTCATACATTGACATGAATCAGCAATAGATTTACACGTATTCCCCATCCCGATCCCCCCTCCCCCCTCCCTCTCCACCCGATTCCTCTGGGTCTTCCCAGTGCACCAGGTTCGAGCACTTGTCTCATGCATCCCACCTGGCTGGTGATCTGTTTCACCATAGATAGTATGCTGTTCTTTTGAAATATCCCACCCTCACATTCTCCCACAGAGTTCAAAAGTCTGTTCTGTACTTCTGTGTCTCTTTTTCTGTTTTGCATATTAGGTTATTCATTAACCTATCTTTCTAAATTCACATATATATGTGTTAGTATACTGTAATGTTCTTTTATCTTTCTGGCTTACTTCACTCTGTATAATGGGCTCCAGTTTCATCCATCTCATTAGAACTGATTCAAATGAATTCTTTTTAATGGCTGAGTAATATTCCATGGTGTATATGTACCACAGCTTCCTTATCCATTCATCTGCTGATGGGCATCTAGGTTGCTTCCATGTCCTGGCTATTATAAACAGTGTTGCGATGAACATTGGGGTGCACGTGTCTCTTTCAGATCTGGTTTCCTCAGTGTGTATGCCCAGAAGTGGGATTGCTGGGTCATATGGCAGTTCTATTTCCAGTTTTTTAAGGAATCTCCACACTGTTTTCCATAGTGGCTGTACTAGTTTGCATTCCCACCAACAGTGTAAGAGGGTTCCCTTTTCTCCACACCCTCTCCAGCATTTATTGCTTGTAAGAAAATGAGTCAGTCATTTTATGTCTACAAGAGAAAGTCTAGAGAATCAGAGATCCCTTGGCTTTGATATTTTTGCTTCACCAAACCAATACTTACTATGAGCTATTTACTGCATGAAAAAGACAAAGCTTGTTATAAGGCTGAAGTGAAGTCAAGGTGCTCAGTTGTGTCCGACTCTTTGCAACCCCATGAACCTACCACACTCCTCCATCCATGGGATTTTCCAGGCAAGAGTACTGGAGTGGGTTGCCATTTCCTTCTCCAGAGGATTTTCCCAAATCAGGGATTCACCTGGTTCTCCCGCGTTGTAGGCAGACGCTTTACCATCTGAGCCACCAGGGAAATCCTTGTTATAAGGCTGAATTAATACTAACTTGGTTCACTTATTGTAACATATATTTCTAACTGTTATAGAGATTAATCTTGTATAACATATATATTGAGTTCTTAAAACAGGCTGTGCTCAAACATATGATGTTTCAACTTCGGACTTTTTTACTTTACAATGGTGTGAAAGTGGCACATTGCATTGTTAGAAACTGTACATTGAGTTTTGAATTTTGATCTTTTCCTGGGCTAGCAATATTTGATAAAATTCTCTTGTGAGGCTGGGCAGAGCCAGCTCAGCTGATTGACAGTTCCCAGTCAGTCATACAATCACGAGGGTGAGCAACTGATAAGCTTACAACCATTCTGCACCCAAAGTCATCCAGTTTTTCACTTTCAGGAAAATAATCAATAATTTGTATGAGATTTTCAATACTTCATTATAAAAAAGGCTTTGTGTTAGATGATTTTGCCTAACTTTAAGATAATGTAAGTGTTCAGAGCATATTTAAGTTAAGCTAGGCTAATTAAGCAGTGATGTTCAGTAGATTATGTTTATTTAAGTGCATTTTTCACTTATTTTCAATTTATGATGGGTTTATCAGAAAGTAACCCCATGGTAAGTTGAGCAAGTTCCCTACTAATTAGCACAACTCTGTTCTTGTCCTTGGACGTTATATAATGAAAAGCAAGTGTAAATACAATAATTAACTTACAGGTATTGATTTAGAGTTTTAGAGTAAAAGACTCAGAAAATCTGAAATTTAGTAGAAAATTTATTGAACTTCTCCAGATATTTAGATGTAATAACTGTGGAAGGAGAATTATGTGTAGAGAATAATTGTGGGTAGAGAATTCTGCTAAGTTTCTTGCAGTTTCATTTACTGTTTCAATTGCAAACACATTCTATTATAATTTTTCCATTGTGATTTTACATCATACATTTGTGGCAATTTCACAAGTGTTTTCTATTTAAAACAAACAGATGATGAATAGATAAATAAATAGTCTTATTGGAAAGATGATGCCATTTTTTTTACACGTGCTACATTTCCATGTATTTTAAAAAATCTTCTTGTATTTATATACATATATCCTATAAAATTCAGACTAAAGTTAAACATACTAGACTTTTTCATAGGAGTTGGGAGTGCCCACTAAAAGGAAGACTAATTCATTGGTTTCACAGAGATCAGTTTCAAAATTTTAAATGGAACAGCTATTTCTTCCCATCTGTGTCAGCAGAAGGTAATTTGAAAATATTCTTCAAGTTAAAGAACTTGTAACTGTGAATATAAGTATAGGATTAGTAAAAAAAATAAGCATATAAAATTAATAAAGATTGAAATGAAGCTATTTCAAGCTTGCTAATTTATTTTTTAAACTATTTTCTGACTCTAGAAGCAAATGAAGAATATTCATAATTTTATATGTTCTTGGCAGTTGATCATATGGTATGTGATAGTCTCCTTGGGCTTCCATAACAATATATAGGAGACCGGGTGGCTTAACCAACAGAAATTTGTTTCTCAGGCTTCTGGAGGCCAGAGAGCCCAACATGAAAGTGACTATAAGGTACGTTTCATCATGAGGTCTCTTCTCTTGGCTTGAGGTGGCTATCATTCCATTGTGTGCTCACTGACTTCTTTATGTGTACACAAGGAGAAAGACAGAAGCAGCTCTCTACTGTTGCTTCTTATAAGGGCCCCACCTTTCTTTTTAAGAAGGACCTATCCCCATGACCTCACAAAACCCTAGTTACTTCTTAAGAACCCCATCTCCAATAACCATTTCACTGGAGGTTAGAGCTTCAATGCATACATTTTGGTGGGACACAATCATTCAGTCCATAACATGATAAAAGTTTTCTCTCTATTGTAATTACCAAATTGATTTCATTAGAAACCTAACAGCTTAATCCATACAATTGCATAGCACAGAAAAAAACATTCATTTCAATCTGAATGTAATTACATTTTGATTCATTTAAACATGTTGGGTTATAGTGTTCCTTCATAAAATCTTTAAAACTTCCTGAGGATACACATGTGATAGTAATTTTTAACTTTTCAGTTGCAAGGGGATTTTTCTTCTTTTTAATTTACACGTTGGGTATTTGTTAGCCACAATGCTGAGGACATGGAGTTGGTGGTTTTCCAGCACATGCTCCTTTTGTCTTGAGTGGTGCATTCACAAATTGTTTAATCTTGGCGTCACTACTTCTGCTTTTAATCTTCACCCAGCCAAGATTCAGAATTTTGACATTTCTTTTTATTTTGACATTTCTTTTTACACTTGAAATGAGCTAAAGTTGATGATAGGTGGCATGGAGAATTCCAAAATTCTGTGAGGCAAAGTGGGTAGACTTGCCAAGTCATCAAATTCTCTGAGGAAGAATTTTATATAACATATATAAAATTAATAACAATAAATGGTTTCAGTTCAGTTCAGTTCAGTCTCTCAGTCGTGTCTGACTCTTTGCGACCCCATGGACTGCAGCACGCCAGACCTCCCTGTCCATCACCAATTCCCAGGGTTTACTCGGACTCATGTCCATCATGTCAGTGATGCCATCCAACCATTTCATCCTCTGTTGTCCCTTTCGCCTCCTGCCTTCAATCTTTCCCAGCATCAGGGTCTTTTCGAGCATCATTTCTTCGCATCAGGTGGCCAAAGTATTGCAGTTCCAGCTTCAACATCAGTTCTTCCAATGAATATTCAGGACTGATTTCCTTTATGATGGACTGGTTGGATCTCCTTGCAGTCCAAGGGACTCTCAAGAGTCAGCACAGTTCAAAATCATCAGTTCCTTGGCGCTCAGCTTTCTTTATAGTCCAACTCTTACATCCATACATGACTACTGGTAAACCATAGCTTTGATTAGATGGACCTTTGTTGGCAAAGTAATGACTCTGCTTTTTAATATGCTGTCTAGGTTGGTCATAACTTTCCTTCCAAGGAGTAAGCGTCTTTTAATTTCATGGCTGCAGTGATTTTGGACCCCGAGAAAATAAAGTCTGTCACTGTTTCCACTCTTTCCCCATCTACTTGCCATGAAGTGATGGGACCAGATGCCATGATCTTACTTTTCTGAATGTTGAGCTTTAAGCCAACTTTTTCACTCTCCTCTTTCACTTTCATCAAGAGACTCTTTAGTTCTTCTCCACTTTCTGCCATAAGGGTGGTGTCATCTGTGTATCTGAGGTTTTTAATATTTCTCCCAGCAATCTTCATTTCAGCTTGTGTTTCATCCAGCCTGGAGTGTCTCATGATGTACTCTGCATATAAGTTAAATAAGCAGGGTGACAATATACAGCCTTAACGTACTCATTTTCCTATTTGGAACCAGTCTGTTGTTCCATGTCCAGGTCTAACTGTTGCTTCCTGACTTGCATATAGATTTCTCAAGAGGCAGCTCAGTTGGTCTGGTATTCCCATCTCTTGAAGAATTTTCCACAGTTTGTTGTGATCCACACAGTCAAAGCTTTGGTATAGTCAATAAAGAAGAAGTAGATGTTTTTCTGGAACTCTCTTGCTTTTTCGATGATCCAACGGATGTTGGCAATTTGATCTCTGGTTCCTCTGCCCTTTGTAAATCCAGCTTGAACATCTGGAAGTTCATAATTCATGTACTGGTGAAGCATGACTTGGAGAATTTTGAGCATTCCTTTACTAGAGAGTGAGATGAGTACAACTGTGTGGTAGTTTGAGCATTCTTGGACATTGCTCTGTTTGGGATTGGAATGAAAACTGACCTTTTCCAGTCCTGTGGCCACTGCTGAGTTTTCCAAATTTGCTGGCACTTTGAATGCAGCACTTTCACAGCATCATCTTTTAGTATTTGAAATAGCTCAACTGGAATTCCATCACCTCCACTAGCTTTGTCCATAGTGATGCTTCCTAAGGCCCACTTGACTTCACATTCCAGGATGTCTGGCTCTAGGTTGGTGATCACACCATTGTGATTATCTGGGTCATGAAGATCTTTTTTTTAAATAAATGGTTTAGTATAAATAAAAACAAAATCATGGACTCTACTTGTTATACAGAGAGTTTAAACTTTTCTATAAATCCTGCTTTCATTTATCTATCCCTTATTTTCTTTATTAAATTGCACTGTGTAAAAACTTCTGAGTTTGGCATCACACCTAGATCCTAAGTTCTTTCTGCCCAGAAAAGCTGTGAGACCTTCTAACCATGATGAAATTCAGAATTCTTCCATGACAAATGAAGGAATCAGGATTGAGAATGTCTACTGTTCCTCCTAGCAACTAACTGTTCATGATTTTCTAAACAGTTTATCATATAGTTGAATCTCAGCTCTGTTCTGTTCAGGTATGTAATTCAATAAATTATAAGAAATTCACTTTCATTTTCTTAAAGAAAGAGGCGATAGGTATAGGACCTTCTCGTCAAAAAGTTCTTTCTATGCCAAAAAGAAACAAAGAAAATTCCAAAAGACTCATATGTTTTTATTGTTTGTTTGTTTTTGGTTCTTTGCCTATAATTGAGAGTCATCAAGCCATGCAAGGATGGTTAAGACAGAAGGAATGGCAGGCATAGGAAGTGGTTGGTGCGTGTATTGAACATTCCTTAGATTCAAAGCTTTTAAGCAAAAATAATTGATTCTATTCTGTGAGAAGGGAAAAGCTATTGATTTCTTATTGTGTTCTTTTGTGACTGTGAGCTTCACATTGTGTTCATATTATCTGTGTATCTTCCCTCAGTGTTAAGAAAGTTATTACTGGAGGCTATGTCAAAAAAGATACATTTTAAACATTTAATCAGTTTAAGGTATGATCACTATACCCAGTAATGCTTATAACAGGTCATTTTATGAAACACTTTAGAAACAGGTAAGTGTGACACATGATCCCATTGCAGGTATGTAAGGGATATATTTTACTTTAGGTAAATGACATTTAAAATTCAAAGCCTAAATTTAAAAAATCTAATTATGTGCTAAGTCATGTGTAAAGATTATTTAAGAACATACTTAATGCTTCTCTCCTTGAGACCTCACATAAAATGCTTATAGGTTGTTAAAATTATACAAAACAACAATTAACTGAAAGATTCAATTTTTATTGAAAAATCTCCAACATTAATAAAGGAAAGTAGAATATGCATGTTTATCAAACTAGTTCAATTGCTTCATATTTATTTTGTAGATAAAAACTAACCATTGTTAATAAATGTGTTTACAATTACAGAGTTCCTTTGTTTTACTCAAAAGAGGGTGTGAAAGTGTTCTCCAAATTCTCACCTATAGGATGGTGTGAGTGGGGCTCTGAGTTAATTGCTGCAGATGAAAATGTGACCCTTCTGCTTCATGCTAACAATTTTTGGTTTATTCAAACTCAAGTTTGATTCTTAATGTTTGTCATAGTGGAGGAGCCTTCACTAGCTAATGAATAAAATAACTTCTTGCTAAAAAGTATCTGACAAATCTTTCATTCATAGTTCCTTGATAACTTTTTGATCACACATGTTCAGTCCATAGTGTTGCGTGCTTTAAAGTGCATAATGAAACCATTATTCATTTTCAAGTTATTTTCCAGTGACATTCATTTTCATTTTGCTTTTGTATTGATGATTTCTTCTAGCCATACAGTATTTTTCAAGGCCTAATTAATGGCTGTTGCACTAAACTATATCTTCGAGTACCTTATTGATCTTTTTAATGAAGGACTTAAGTGCTGCTTATGAGGAAAATATCTTACTAAACCACACAAAGAATTTACCTGAAAATTTCCTTTTCTGGGTCTGTTCATTTTTACAAAAACTTTGTTGGATTTCTGACAAGAAACTCAGCAGGAGATGTCTCGTTCATTAGAAGATTTAGAGTCCTTTAGGGAGTAGAATGTATTAGCTTCTTATTTTCAAATTTATTATACATTTTCTTATATCTGGCTAGTGGGACGTTAGGCAGGAGGGAAATTGCATGCATTTTTCTATGCTTGATAGTTCATACTTTTTATGATGATCTTTGTGCAATCTGGTCTTCAGAGTTTTACCCAGTACATAATAATTTGGGGAGATATATGCAATATTAGAGAAATAATAAACACATAGACAGTAGAAATATTTTCTAAATTGCATTTTACCTGATGACATTTTCACATTTCTGCAGCAGTTGTAGCACATATGAATTCACTGAAGCTTATTAGTTCTATAATCTGATTTTCGGCTTCAGGGAATTTTTTTTTTTATTGTTTTCTGAGTTTTTTCCCTCTAAAATTTTCATAGGAGTACACTTTTATTCTGAATAAAAATATTCACACTGTCTGGAACTAAGAAAAGGATTTTTATATAGATGAATGATTATAAATTCCAAATAGCAGCTTCAGACAAATGGAGGAGAAGTGATAGGGAATTAAAACTTTGGAGGAATATTTTCAGTATGGTAATCATATTCACATAGTTTATTTTTCTGGAGACATCAAAGACCCACTCATGTGTCTGTCCTCAGATTAAGTGAAAGTTACACGACATATATTTGACTATATTTAAACTTAATTTTTTGATGGTTTTAAAATGTAATTCCTACATCCATTATTTTGCCTTATTAAAATCCAGTTTTCACTGTTAATTTTGTGAGTGGGAGTAATAATGCAAATAATGATCAAATCCTTCTGGCATAGGCATGAGAGACAACTGACCAAACAAGATAGGCAGTGGCCAAAAGCCATTGGTTCTAACTCCCCAGTGCCTACTGAATGAAATAACAATGCTGACTTTCATTAATCACTTTGCTCATGCTTCATCATGGGTTGCCATAAGGAATCTCTGGCCACTAAGACTCCCTTTGAGACTTACGCACTTCTTTTTTGTTCTGTGAACCACCTGGATCTTAGATCTCTAGCCCAAATCTCTCTTTTCATCTCTTTGAATTTCTCTAATAACTAAAAGAAAAGAAGTTAATAAAGCAGACATCATTTTTAAAAGTGAACACAGTAATGCAACTGATCAACACACTTCAAATCTGGTCATTCCAAAAGACCAAACTGTTACCAAAGTAGACAGCATTTTTTGCAAATGTGGACAAAACAAAAGCTAGAATGCTCAAATAAGTCATATACTAGTCTCAGAGTTGAATTGAATTAGAGATACAGATAAAATTTAAAAATTTGAAAATATAGTTGACTCTTAATGGCAACCCACTGCTGTACTCTTGCCTAGAGAATTCCATGGACGGAGGAGCCTGCTAGGCTACAGTCTGTGGGATCACAAAGAGTCGGACATGACTGAGCAACTTCACATACTTGAACAACATGTGTTTAAACTGCATGGGTCTACTTAAATGTAGATTTTTTTTTTTTCAGAAGTAAATACTATAGTACTCCATAATCAACGATTGGCAGAATCCAGGATGCAGGACCACAGATACAGAGGAACCAGTGATACGGAGCACCTCTGTGTATGTGGTCTGGCTACAAGTTATACTTGTATTTTCAACTGACCCCTCACCCTAGATTATTTCAAGGTCAACAGTATCTATCTACCTTCTGTCTATCTATGTATCTACTTAAATAACTCTAAATATATATATGTATGTATATTTACAGGTGTATTTATATCTATCTATCTATCTATATATATATATATATATATCTCTCTCTGAAATAGTACCTTTGAAAATAAGGTAAACTGGATCAATTTAAAGAAAAAATGTAATCAGCAAATGCATCCCATGAATTAGAAAACCTGAAATGACCAATACCCACACATTTAAAAATTGATATTTAACTTCAAAATTACATACCAGCCTCAGATATTTGCATTGATAAATTGTACTGAATCTTCAAGGAATTGCTGTTGTTCAGTTGTGTCCAACTCTTTGTGACCACATGAGCTGCAGCATGCCAAGCTTCCCTGTCCTTCACTATCTCCCAGAGTTTGCTCAAACTCATGTCCATTGAATTGATGATATCATCCAGTCATCTCATCTTCTGTCACTCTCTTCTCCTCTTGCCGTCAATTTTTCCCAGCATATAGGTCTTTTCCAATGAGTCTGCTCTTCACATCATGTGGCCAAAGTATTACAGCTTCAGCTTCAGCATCAGTCCTTCCAATGAATATCAGGACTGCTTTCCTTTAGGATTGACTGGTTTGATCTCCTTGCTGTCCAAGGGACTCTCGAAGAGTTTTCTCCAGCACCACAATTCAAAATCATCAGCCTTCTTTATGATTCAACTCTCACATCTGTACATGACTACTGAAAAAACCATAGCTTTGACTACAGACCTTTGTCAGCAAAGTAATGTCTCTGCTTTTTAATACATTGTCTAGTCTCATCATAGCTTTTCTTCCAAGGAGCAAGTGTCTTTTAATTTCATTGCTGCAGTCACACTCCACAGTGATTTTGAAACCCAAGAAAATAAAGTCTTTCACTGTTTCCATTGTTTCCCCTTCTATTTGCCATGAAGTGATGGGACCAGATGCCATGATCTTTGATTTTTGAAAGCTGAGTTTTAAGCCAGCTTTTTCACCCTCCTCTTTCACTTTCATCAAGAGGCTATTTTGCTTCTCTTTGCTTTCTGCCATTGGGTTGATGTCATCTGCATATCTGAGGCTATTGATATTTCTCCTGGCAATCTTGATTCCAGTGTGAGCTTCATCCAGCCCAGCATTTCTCATGATGTACTCTGCATATAAGTTAAACAAGCATGGTAACAATATGCAGCCTTGACTTACTCCTTTTCCAATTTTGAACTAGTCCTTTTTTCCACGTCCAGTTCTAACTGTTGATTCTTGACCTGCATACAGGTTTCTCATGAGGTAGGTAAGGTGGTCTGGTATTCCTATCTCTTTTAGAATTTTCAACAGTTTGTTGTGATCTGCATTTTCAAAGGCTTCAAAGAGTAGATGCTTCTTAAATATAGTTATTATACACTATCAAAAAGCCGAGAGATGACTGAATTCATTTCTTCAATATAGAAAAAAGCAGGTGGAAATTCTTGTAAATATGAAAACAAAATGTTTTTTATATTATCAAATTTATCTACCATTGAATAAAAAGAAAGCACAACCAACTAGGATAAAAATTGTGTAACTCTTAAAAATCTATTAATGCCCTTTACATTAACAGATAAAAATTACAAAAACACAATTACAGGAAAAACTTTTGATGAAATTCTACACATATTTTTCACAAAATATCTTTTCAAATCATGAAAAGGAAAATTTATCATATTTGATAAAAATATTCAATTATAAACACAGCCATTATCATATATAACTGTTAAACAATGTAAATATTCCCATTAAAATCAAGAACAGGACAAAATTCTACCACTATTGTAGCATTTATACTCAGTCCTATAATATTTCAAAAGAAAGAAAGGAAAAGGAAAGCTGTCATTATTTATGGGCAATAAAAATATCTCTCCAGAGATTGTAAATAAATTGACAAATTATTGTAACTAATAAGACGTTTTAGCAACATGGTTAGACACACATCAATATACATGTGTAATAAGCCTGCAATAATGAATTAATAAATAATAGACAAAACTGTATTTATAATAGCAAAAAAATTAAAACTAGCAAAGAGTATGTCTAAAAATAAATGAATAAAACTTGAAGTTAACATTAATGAAAATCAGATTAAATGACATAGTATGTTATATATTTAATGTATAAAATGTCAGCTCTCCCAAAAGTCATCTATAAGTTTCATATAATAAAAATCTCCCTTCTTCTATAGATTATTCCTAACACAGGTTATTTCTAACACACATGTTTCTGATAAGCATAGGCAAATAAGAATCTAAGCCAAGTCATATATAAGTAAAAGAACATAAAGTTTGAGGCATCTTTTCAAGCCTCAAAATATAATTATGTTGTGCATTATAATATAAATCTGTAAATTATAAATCATATTTACATGTAATTAAAAATTATAGTATAACTAAAACCATGTGCTCTTAAGTCAGCAATAGAAAAAAAAAATATCAATGGCATTGTGAAAGAATCCCAGAAATAGGTTCATGAATATGGGTATTTGATATAGGATAATGTTGGCATAGCAATACAATAGATGACGTTTAGCTTTGGGTTTGACAGTATTGACCATCCATTTTTGAGGAGGGAAAAAGAATCTTACCTCCTGGTCTTTGCAAATTTCAAATGAATTAGTCTGACCATTAAAAAGAAAACCAAAAAATATTTACTTCCTTCAGGTCTTCATTTGAATGTTATCTTTTCAGTGAGATCTATTTTGACCACCCTCCTTTAAACTGCAACTACTTACCTTTACTTTTTATAACACATTAGAATATGAACTTGTCAAAATCTGTGATTACTTAAGAAGCATGCAATTATGTAACAAAATACATCCATGTGTGATTTTATTTATCTCTTGATATGTACTAAAGCATCATCATGCCCTCCCTTTTCTTGACTATCATATCCAACACTTTCCTTGGTGTATTTTAAGCAATTTATTTTCCATCAGATGTATGTAGAGGTACACAACTCATTTTATCTTCTATATAATTGGTAGATATTTCTCATTTTTATTAAGCATATAGGCATAAAATTCTATATCATTATTTTCATTTTAAATCAGATAGCTGCTCATGTTTAAATTAATCAAAATCCGTTTGGGAGAAATATTCTACCTACTTGCTCTCACCATCTTTGTGAAAAGATACCTAACAATTTTCCATTAACTTGGATAGTTCAAAGAAAATTCCAGTACAACCCCTTCATAAAATTCTGAACATAAGAATTTGGTTTCACTGAGGGTCATGATGGATATTACATATTTCCATGACTGCATATAGCAAAAGACTGAAATAACATGTATATCCTGTGAAAAAGTCATTAGTTCTGTCATGAAACATTATTAATATGTCTCTCCATCCTCTCAAGTTTCTTCCATGCTAATTTTTTCACTCTAAAGTATATTATTTAACAATGTATATTCAAAGGAAGTTCACAAAGCATTCATTTTGATACAAAATCATTAATCAAGGCTATATTTATATAAATCAAATCAGTAAATTTTATGTTGTCTTAACTAAAGTAAAAAAATCAAAGAATTTCTAAAGGTTATTGAAATTTGACAGAAAGCAAGGAGCAATTTTAAAAGGAAATACATCTCTCCCTTGATAGAACAAGCTAATTTGCAGTCCTATTTTAGATACATGGCAATTTTCCCATGTCTTATTACAGACTTCCTTGTTTCTTTTCATTAACACCTGGTTGGAACTGAATCCCCCATTGGGAAACACCTGTCCACAGTTAATAAGGTGTTAATTGTAAAAACAATAAAAAGTGGAGTTGGGGAATTAGTTCACAGATTCTTGAACAAATTATAAAAAATTCAAGAGAAAAAGAAAATTGAAAATAAAAGTATGCCATTTTTATAAGAACAAAACTTTATAGTGATTCTAGTTTTGTAGCTTTGGGCAAGTTATTAAACCTCTCAGTATCTTACTTCCCTCATTTTAAGGATGGGGATAACAATCATATTTATTTCAAGGAATTCTTGTAGTCAATGTAGTCAATACAGGGGTAGAGTATTGGACTGATCAAAAAGGTCATCCAGGCTTTTCATAATAGCTTACAGAAAAATGCAAATGAATTTTCTGGCCATGCCAATATTATCGTTGAGTTGCTGGTTTCAAACTATCATTACGTTTTGTACCCTGTAACCAACTAGATCTAAACATGTGATTTTTTTTCCCCTCACAGGACTTTTGGAAAATCTGAAAATACTATTGGTCCCCTGCAATGGTGGTGCTATTGACATCTAAAGGGCAAAGGTCAAGGATGCTTCTGAATATATTACATCCAAGATGGCTCCTCATAATGATGAATTATCCAGCCTTAAATGTCCATAGTACTCCTATTGAGAAACACTATCCTAAAGCAACTACTTAGTTATGCAAAGAAGCATGGCTCAAATGTCAATGGATGTATTAAATGAAATGGTATATGAAAAAAAAAAATCTAAAAGAAGGCGTGAAAGAGAGAATAAAGGAAGGGGGAAAATATGTATGGCAACCAGAAGCAAACAGGAAGATGTAGACTTAAACCCTACTATATAAAAAATTACATAAGATGTAAATGATTTAATTGAGTCAGACGTTAACGGAGACCAACTGATATACTCTGCCAAACATTTTGAAACAAAGAGAACCTCTTTAATTTATTTATCACTAATTTTTAGAGATCCCCTTTTAGATGTAGATGTCACTACCTTACTTCCTACTAACTTGAATTCCAAAAGATGGAGAGGAATGGAAAGGGTGCTATCAACGCTATATTTTACTTAAGACTTTCCATGCAATTATAAAAGCTCACAAGACTTTCACACAGATTAAGAATGGTGTTATAAACCAGACAGAAGATAATGCTGTGATATTCAAACTTTTTTGTTTTATCTCCTAAAAGAATTTTGAAAAAAGCTCTGTATGCCCTTGAACATTTTAAACTTATCAATAATTTATTACCTTAATTTTATATAGAGTAAAAGTTTCTGACATTTTGTTGAGTAGATTCTCCTTTAAACAGACAATGAAACCAACTGATAGCACAAACCCAGAGGGAATGTTGTTGGTTTCCATAATTCACAGTGGCTTCCTTCTGGTCATTTAGTTGAGCTTGCATTAATTCAATCCTGCATTTAGTGCAACTTAAATATTTGAACTTCACTTATAATGGCAAGGTGAGATTTTACTGTGTTTCTTATCAAAACTGTAAATATTCAGACTTAGTCTTTTCAAATTTGGGGAAAAGCCATCATATAACCTAAATAATAAAAGCAGCTCTTAGCTACAATCAGTCTGGATTTCCATGCAAACATCTGTCTTTATGTTAATTTGAACTTTAATTTACATGCAATCATTTTTTTAATTTCCATAGCAGGAACCTTACTATTTAATTCTAAGATAAATAGGTTAGATCAAACGTATAGAAAGCTGTACCCTTACTGTGTTACCTGGGTGAAATAAGGTGTTTCCCGTTCAATATTTTTTCCTTATTTTGCCATCAGGATGCTCCCTACAAAAGCAATGTAGCTATTGCATTAAATAGAATAGTCTTTTGGTACCTATGTGCATTTTCAACCTGTGGCAACGTTCCACATTATGTGGGGTGCATGAGATGTACCTTTTCCCTTTGTACAGTGGTAAAGGATAATTTTGAAAGGGGAGGTAAAAAAAAACAAAGGGAAAATCACAGATGTTCTCCGGATGATTGATTTCTGGAAAGGACACATAGTGAAGTTAAGGTTCTGGAAATTGATTTTTTTAAGAAGCTTTCTATGTCCTGCTCACATACCTGCTAGAAAATCTTTGTGCATCCTTGGGTGTTTAGGTTCCTAATTTTGAAGCCCACTGCTTTATAACAGTTCAAAAAAAAAACAATCAGTGACACTTTGCACATCTGCTTTCCATTAATAACATCTTATATATTATTCTGAAGAAAATAATATAAAAGCATCAGTTCAGTACAGTTTCTCAGTCGTGTCTGACACTTTGTGACCCATGGATTACAGCACACCAGGCTTCCCTGTCCATCACCAACTCCTGGAGCTTGCTCAAACTCATGTCCATTGAGTCGGTGATGCCATCCAACAATCTCATCCTCTGTCGGCCCCATCTCCTCCTGCCATCAATCTTGCCTAGCTTAGTGTCTTTTCCAATGAGTCAGTTCTTCACATCAGGTAGCCAAATATTGGAGTTTCAGCTTCAGCATCAGTCCTACCAATGAACATCAGTACTGATTTCCTTTAGGATGGACTGGTTGGATCTCCTTGCAGTCCAAGGGACTCTCAAGAGTCTTCTCCAACACCACAGTTCAAAAGCATCCATTCTTAGGCACTCAGCTTTCTTTATAGTCCAGCTGTCACATCCATACATGACCACTGGAAAAACCATAGTTTTGATTAGACGGACCTTTGTTGGCAAAGTGATGTCTCTGCTTTTTAATATTCTGTCTAGTTTGGTCATAGCTTTTCTTCCAAGGAGCAAGCATCTTCTAATTTCATGGTTACAGTCACCATCTGCAATGATTTTGGAGCCCCCAAAAATAAAGTCTTTCAGTGTTTCCATTGCTTCCCTGTCTATTTGCCATGAAGTGATGGGACCAGATGCCATGATCTTAATTTTCTGAATGTTGAGTTTTAAGCCAACTTTTTCACTCTCCTCTTTCACTTTCATCAAGAGGCTCTTTAGTTATTCTTCACTTTCTGCCATAAGGGTGGCATCATCTGTGTATCTGAGGTTTTTAATATTTCTCCTGGCAATCTTGATTCCACTTTGTTCTTCATCCAGCCTGGCATTTCACATGATGTACTCTGCATATAAGTTAAATACACAGGATGATAATATACAGCCTTGACATACTCCTTTCCTAATTTGGAACCAGTTCTAACTGTTGCTTCTTGATCTGCATGCAGATTTCTCAGGAGGCAGATCAGGTGGTCTGGTATTCCCATCTCTTTAAGAATTTTCCACAGTTTGTTATGATCCACATGGTCAAAGTCTTTGGTGTAGTCAGTAAAGCAGAAGTAGAACTCAGGAACTCTCTTGCTTTTTTCTGGAACTCTCTTGCTTTTTTGATGATCCAATGGAAGTTGGCAATTTGATCTTGGGCTTCTCTGTCTTTCCTAAATTCAGCTTGAACATCTGGAATTTCTCAGTTCACATACTGCTGAAGCCTTGCTTGGAGAATTTTGAGCATTACTTTGCTGCTATGTGAGATGAGTGCAATTTTGCAGTAGTTTGAACATTCTTTGGCATTGCCCTTCTTTGGGATTGGAATGAAACTGAGCTTTTCCAGTCCTGTGCCCACTGCTGAGTTTTCCAAATTTATTGGCATTTTGGGTAGAGCACTTTCACAGCATCATCTTTTAGGATTTGAAATAGCTCAACTGGAATTCCATGACCTCCACTAGCTTTGTTTGCAGTGATGCTTCCTAAGGCCCACTTGACTTCGCATTTCAGAATGTCTAGCTCTAGGTGAGTGATCACACCATAGTGGTTATCTGGTTCATAAAGATCTTTTTTGTGCAATTTTTCTGTGTATACTTGCCACATCTTCTTAATATCTTCTGCTTTTGTTAGGTCCATACCATTTCTGTGCTTTATTGTATGATTCAAAGCAAAAATAAGCAAGTCTACTATGGGAATTTGGATAGAATTTGTATCCTGCTGTTGTGTGAAAACTGTATAAATCTCAATTATACTGAATTGGCTCATAGTGCTTTTCAGGTTTTCTGTGTTCTTCTACTTTCCTATCTGTTCATTCTATTAATTTTTGAGATTTTGATATTGAAATGTCAACCATAAATCTTAATTTGCCTACTTAAAAATAATAGTAACATATGGTGGAACTATTTGTAACTTTGTTCATTATTTTCCAAGTCTCCTGCAAATATCCTATCATACTTTCATAATTTAAAAAAATAAAAAAGAAAAAAAACAAAAAAGAATGAGGAAGTCTATAAGTATGAACTCGATCTTTTTTTTATCACTTTGGTCAGTCATTTTGTCTGTCTTTCTTATGTATGAGCTCATATGCCTACGTACACACACGTGCATACACACAACACACGAAGGCCCATTTTTTGGTGTCTCAGAATTCTCGTTTGTGTTTAATACTCAGTTGTTAAGTAGATTAGTGAAGTTAGATGTGTACTAGACACTTTGCTAGGCTCTGTGGATATAAATATTTACAATGAGCACTCCCCAATCCAAAGTTACTCTAGAGAGGAAAAAACACTGACAGCCATTACCTTGTCACTTCCTCAGTGCCTCATCACATGATAGAGATTGGTGCATGTGCAGCTCCATAGCACCAAGTGGGGGGACTGCTGAACCGGGTAGCATGCTGTCCCCGTGGTACCCAGGAGGTGTTGGCATTTTCATCGTTGCCCCTGTCAGCTCCAAGTGATGCTTCCTAGTAGTTACTCAGTGTAGATGAATTGCAGCTGTGCCTAGAAAGGCAAGATTATAGTATCTTTTTGCTTGTTTGTTTGTTTATTTTTAAGAGTAGCCCCAAACTCAAAAAAGAGTGACACCTCATGCTAAACTAACCCCATACGGGAAGCTGTTCCTTTGGGCTCTCATATAGGGTCTCCCCTTCAGATGAGTTTTTCCTCAGGGCTACCGTATGTCCTGACAATTAAAAAGAACAAATAGCAAAATAGTCTTAAGTATGACAGTTAAAGACAGTATTTTAATGTATGCTGTGTGCTGTGCTTAGTCTCTCAGTCATGTCCAACTCTTTGTGACCCCATGGCCTGTAGCCTGCCAGGCTCCTTTGTCCATGGAGATTCTCCAGGCAGGTTGCCCTGCCCTCCTCCAGGAGATTGTCCCAACTCAGGGGTTAAACCCAGGGTCTCCCACACTATAGGTGGATTCTTTACCATTTAAGCCACCAGGGAAGCCCAAGAATCCTGGAATGGGTAGTGTGTCCCTTCTCCAGGGGATCTTCCCCTCCCAGGAATCAAACCAGAGTCTCCTGCATTGCAGGCGGATTCTCTACCAGCTAAGCTGCCAGGGAAACCCTATTTGCATGTATAGAGGACTGTAATTCTAATTATATCCATAAAAGAAAATTAATTAAGCCTCTGTAGCTTCTTAGGGCTTTGGTTGTCTCTTATAATAATAGATCATTTAAAAGTACATTTGGCCTAAAAAGTTAGGTTTTTTTGATTTCTTAAAATAAGTTCCAATCATCAAAATTTATAATCTTTAACTTTACTTTGAATATGCTTTACAGCCATTAAGTGAATTTATATTGAGCAGAAAAAGAAAATACACAGAACAGAAACATCGCCCCTTAAAAACAAAAAGAAAAAAGAAACTAAGTACAGTTTGTATTTATAGATTTTCAGATGCTTTAGTACAAATTAAAGATTCCTTCCTGTCAGTCACTAAAAGTATGGCAGTGAGGTTCATTTTGTTGCCACACAGTTATTTTTATTTACCAAATGTAAGTCTTAGATAACTGCATAGATTCCTCTACATTTGAGGCCATTTAATTGGGAAGAAAGTATTGTACAAAACACATTTTAAAATAACAATAGCAGCAAAAGGCAGCTGCTGGAGTCTTAATGAGATTTTCTGTTCAGAAAAACTTTAGCATTCCTGCAGAACAAGGTCAATATTGGTTTAATTTTCTCAGATATTTTAGAAGACTTCATAACAGAAATACTTCTCAATCCTGGAATCTACTAAGGGACTCTTATAGCAGGTAGCAAAGGGATCCATATGGATTGCTTAATCCATACTAAAATTGACCACAATCAAAATATTGGCTTATCGTCCCCTAAACTTGATCTACAGAGGTAAGAATTTTCTGAACCAACTATACGAAATGGTATAAAGCAAATGGAAATACATGTAGGATTCCAACAAGAAGTATAACCAGACGAAAGTCCAAATGTTGCACTTGTTTGAATGTAACATTTCACAAAACCATGCCTACTTTTTAAATAAGTAAGTTCCCTTTTTGCAATAAATTTCTTTTTCCCGCTGACTAATTTGGAAATGATTAGAATTGTCTTAAATTCTAATGTAGAGGGTCAGTGAATTTTGAGAACAATACCATTGTAATTATTACTAATAACATTGTTAATAACATACTTTACATTTTTTTTAGGTAGTCTGCCTCTACTGAGTGACAGATAATGTCACTCAGTACCTAAGGGGCTTCCCTGGTGGCTCAGTGGTAAAGAATCCACCTGCCAATGCAGGCAGCATGGATTCCATCCCTGATCTCGAAAGACCCCACATGCCCTGGAGCAACTAACTCCATGTGCCGCAGCTACTAAGTCTGTGGCCTAGAGCCAACGCTCTGCAACAGGAGAGGTTACCACAATGAGAAGCCTTAGCATGACAGCTTCCAAGGAGCCCTCATTCACCATGACTAGAGAAAACCCACACAGCAATGAAGACCGAGCACAGCCATAAATAAATAAATTAAATTATTTAGAAAAACAAGCAAACACAAAGAAAACACATAGGCATTGAAAACACACCTGTGAGGAAGGTATTCTTATCTTTGTAGTTGCATAGAGTCACCGAGTCTCAAAAGAATAAGTAAGTTATCCAGTATTGAGCGATGAATAAGTATCACATACAGGATCTAGTTCTAGGTAAGACAAGGTCAAATACTATGACCTTATGATTAATTAGACACCTAAAAAATCTCAGGAAGAGATTTCAGTACTAGAATAGCTACCAATATCTAGGGATTTATGAACGAAAAAGTCATGAAGCAAAGTCTTTACTCTCCATTTCAGAAATGGTACATAGGCCCATAGGATTCACAAAATATAATTGTCAAAATCCCTTGATAAATTTGAAATTGTGATTCTGAGTGGTCTCATAGAACTAAACTATGATATTTCACTGGTTTCCTCCCAATCGTGTGTTTCATGAATGCTCTGGCTTAATATTTGAGCCCTTAAATTAGGCTATCTGGAAAGGGATGTTTGGAAGTATTATCTTAGAATAGAAAATGTACTGGCCATTGATCCAAAGCAGATACAATCATTTATTACTCTTCAGCTGACAAACATAAACTTTTGAGCATGGTTCTCAACTTGTTCTATTACTTATTACTACATCCTTGTCCACTAGTAAATCTCTTGGGGTGAAACTATGTTGGATCATTTTTTACATAATTTCCAAGCTCCAAGTGATACAACAGAAGCAACTAATAGAGTATGCTCCCTACTGAAATTTTAAATTGCTTTAGTGCACACTATTCAGATTTAAACTGTACAGTAATATATCATGTTGGTAGATATTCTCTGAAGCACATCAAAGATTTTTCTTTCTCTTTTTTATTATTAAGTAAAAGTCTAACAGAAAAATATTATTGGAATCCATTACAGACTGATTTACCAGATTTTTTAAACAGATTTTTTAATCAATGAAAGAATTGCTCTGCCATGTAATATTAGCTTTTCTTGGAACTTCTGCTAGGTTCAACTAATATGTGGGGTTTTTTTTTTTTCATATCTTAGAAGAAAAGCTTATATACTAGTAATGGAAAGTTACCAATACTTAGTAAAGCATCAGTTTGGGTAGAACAAATTAATGTTTAAAAGTATATTTTAAAATTATGTAAACAGCTTTAATGTTGTGTACACTGGTGGATTCCAACACTCACTGTTAATCTGAATGACATATGAATGCCTGAGTCTCACCATAGAATTTTATATTTTCCTTTGGTCAAGGTTTGGGTCTGAGTAGAGATACTTTTTTTTTTCTTTTTCTTTTTTAATCCTCCCTAGGTAAGTTGAATGTGCAAGCAGAGTTGAGAATTACTGGTCCTATGTAAAATCAATGAGATGAACTAAGAACAGTCCCTGAATCCTGGCAATAGATGGAAAATGATTTTTAGGAGAAATACTCCCTTGATAAAATAGGTTATTTACTGTCCAATTTTAAATACATGGCAATTTTTCAGTCTCCTAATCACCTTCCTTATTTCTTTTTTTTAGCAAATAATTACCACTGGGAAACATCTGTCCACTGTTTAACAAGGTATTTACCATAGAAACATTTAGCAGCGATTCACAGAGCCAGTCCATAGATTTTGAAGAAAGAAAAACATTTTTGAGAGGTAGCAATTTCCCTAACTCTACCAATAGCCCTCAGAAGTCATGCTAATAAGTTTGCAAAACACTGATAATTCTTAATGAGTTTTATAAATATGTGAAGCAAACTTAGTAAATAGCCTTTTTTTTTTTTTTTGCTTTTTGGGATGAAGTTAAGGTTACAAGGAAGAAACAGAAAAAATAAATAAATGACTGAATAGCATTTTGCTCTCTTGTCTATCTGTGTAAGGACTGTTTCCTAGTTGTACAACCTGAAATCCAAAAATGTTTTCCACAGTAATGGTACAAGATGAGAAAAGATATGCCAGAGCCTGCCTTGACTGAGTTCTCTTCCTCCTTCCATGACACTGTCTTGAAAATGAAAGGGAAATAGAGAAGAGAGAAAATGACAGGCCACCAAGCTTTGTCTTGGTTAAGGGGACTTAGTCTCTAACTTTGGGATAAGGGAAAGAAGAATCTGCTCCACGTGTCAGAGCAAAGAGAAATACCATGAGCAAGATTTTTCTAAATTGAAAGGTTTTTTTTTTTTTTTTTAATGATCAGAGAAAAACCTGTATTTTGTAAAAGGGAGTAAAAATTTACCCTGGTCTGGAGAAATGAAAACATGGAAAACAGAAATAAATTTTCCATAAGTGCTTTGTGATATAAAACAATAATATAATTCAACAGAACAAGATACATAGGTAAGTTAAAGCAAAAGAAAGAGAAGTAAAGGCAGATTAAAGATGTGAACAAAAGGACTGAGACACACCACAAAAATGCTGGAAAAAAATTTAGAATAACAAGAGATGTATCAGCATTTGAAAATAAATTGCTAACATTGACTAAAGATTTCAGATAACTGCAACAACCATATATGAAAAAGACAGAGATTAAATCTATCAGTGAGAAGCAAAATCATATAGAAGAAAAATGGATCCCGCTGAAGCATTATTGATTTCCCCAGAAGAGAGAGCATAACAAATTAACCAAAAATTAAAAAAAAAATAAAAATTTATAAATATAATATGAGCAACATTTTCTAAAATAACTAATCTACAATATGAAAAAGCATATTTAGTTCTAGAAAAATTCCATATACATTTGTTAAATCAAATATTAATTCTAATTGATTTGTTAAATCTGTAGAAAGAGAATATTTTGGGCATCCATGGAGAGAAAGAAAATCTTTCAAGAGAAAGAATCAAATCACACTGCCCCTGAAACACTTCTCAGCAACATTCAATGCCTGATGCACTAAAACAATCACTACTGAACCCTGAAATGAAGAGTGATCTCATTTCATATCTGACAAGTTACAGTTCAACTATAAAGCAAACATTTTTCTTGTTACTAGTAGTAATTACCTGGTTAGAGAAAAATCCACACACACACACACACACACAAAAAAAAAAAACCTAGAAACAATTTAAATATTAAAACATGCATAATTAACCAGAAAGAAAACAAGTACTGGGTCCAAAAGACTTAGGTAGAATTAGAAAGAATGAAATAATGCCATTTGTAACAACATTGATGGACCTGGAGATTATCATGCTAAGTGAAGTAAGTCAGAAAAAGACAAATATATGACATCACTTATATGCAGAATCTTTAAAAAATGATACAAATGAACTTATTTGAAAAACAGAAACAGACTCACAGACTTAGAGAATGAATTTATTGTTACTGGGACAGAGCAGGGAGATTGGTGGGGAGAAGGGATACATTGGGAGATTGGAACTGATATGTACACACTGCTAATTTAAAATAGATAACCAACAAGGACCTACTGTATAGCACAGCAAACTCTGTTTAATATCCTGTAATAACCTAAATGGGAAAAGAATTTGAACAAATAGATACATGTATATATATAACTGACTCACTTTGCTGTTCACCTGAAACTAGCACAATGTCGTTAATGAATATACTTCAATACCAAAAAAAAAAAAAAAAATAGGTAGACTATTGACTATTGTGAACTGTTGAAATAATTTGATTATGCACAGTAGGATACAAATGCTGTCAACTTAGATTCTACAAAACTGAAGCATAACTAACAAAAATACAAGGTTTTCATAGAGGGAGGTCACCATGACTTTCTGTAATTGAAATTGATCAGTTCAGTTGCTCAGTCATGTCTGACTCTGCGACCACATGGACTGCAGCACACCAGGTATCCCTGTCTATCACCAGCCCTGGGAGCTTACTCAATTTCATGTCCATTGAGTCAGCAATGCCATCCAACTTTCTCATCCTCTGTCAGCCCCTTCTCCTCCCACCTTCAATCTTCCCCAGCATCAGGGTCTTTACTAGTGAGTCAGTTCTATCCATCAGGTGGCCAAAGTATTGGAGTTTCAGCCTCAGCATCAGTCCTTCCAATGAATATTCAGGACTGATTTCCTCTAGGATGGACTGGTTGGATCTCCTTGCAGTCCAAGGACTCTCAAGAGTCTTCTCCAACACCACAGTTCAAAAGCATCAATTCTTCAGTGCTCAGCTTTCTTTATAGTCAACTCTTACATCCATACATGACTACTGGAAAAACCATAGCTTTGTCTGCAAAAAATGCATAGCTTCTGTTGGCAAAGTAATGTCTCTGGTTTTTAATATGCTGTCTAGGTTGGTCATAGTTTTCCTTCCAAGGAGCAGGCATCTTTTAATATCATGGCTGCAGTCACCATCTGCAGTGATTTTGGAGCCTGAGAAAATAAAATCTCTCACAGTTTCCATTGTTTCCCCATCTATTTGCCATGAAGTGATGCCACGATCTTAGTTTTTTGAATGTTGAGCTTTAAGCCAACTTTTTCACTCTCCTCTTTCACTTTCATCAAAAAGCTCTTTAGTTTTCTCCACTTTCTGCTGTAAGAGTGGTGCCATCTGCATATCTGAAGCTATTGATGTTTCTCCATGCAATCTTGATTCCAGCTTGTGCTTCATCCACCCAGAGATTTCTCATATGTTACTCTGCATATAAGTTAAATAAGCAGGGTGAAAATATACAGCTGTGATGTACTTCTTTCCCGATTTGGAACCAGTCTGTTGTTCCATGTCTAGTTCTAACTGTTGCTTCTTGACCTGCATACAGATTTTTCAGGAGGCAGGTCAGGTGATCTGGTATTCCTGTCACTTGAAGAATTTTCCACAGTTTGTTGTGATCCACACAGTCAAAGGTTTTGGTGTAGTCAATAAAGCAAAAGTAGATGTTTTCTGGACCTCTCTTACTTTTTTGATGATCCAACGGATGTTGGGAATTTGATCTTTGGTTCCTCTGCCTTTTCTAAGTCCAACTTGAACATCTGAAAGTTCATGGTGCATGTACTGTTGAAGCCTGTTTTGGAGTATTTTGAGCATTACTTTGCTAGCGTATGAGATGAATGAGCATGTGAATTCACAGAAAACTATACAAAAAAGATTTTCATGACCCAGATAACCACAATGGTGTGGCCCCTCACCTAGAGCCAGACGTCCTGGAATGGGAAGTCAAGTAACACTTAGGAAACATCACTACAAACAAAGCTAGTGGAGATGATAGAATTCCAGTTGAGCTACTTCAAATCCTAAAAGATGATGGTGTGAAAATGTTGCACTCAATATGCCAGCAAATTTGGAAAACTCAGCAGTGGCCACAGGACTGCAAAAAGTCATTTTTCATTTCAATCCCAAAGAAAGGCAGTGCCAAAGAATGTTCAACTTACAGGACAATTGCACTCATCTCACATGCTAGCATAGTAATTGAAATCGATAGTTAAAAACTAATGACCTCAACTGTTTAATACGAAATCCATTTCCTCAATTTTATAAGGTTCTTTTAAGAAACACATTATTTGGTGAAGAAATATTTAAATACTGGGAGTTTCTTCAATTTTTCTTCATCCATATTTTGTAAAAATATATCTACTATTTTCTATTTTTTTAAGAAAAGTATAAATCTCTATCTTCTCTCTGTAGGCATGAAGAAAATGATGATTGGAATGATACCATTTAGGTGCAGGTATTCTGAATAGCTTACATTATTTATAAAGAGTATGGGAATGTATTAGTTTTATGTCTTTGCACAAAAATATTTTAAAAATTGGCTTCAAACTGTAGTTTTAAATGATAGACTTTTGTACCACTGGATTGTTGTTGTTTGGTTGCTATATTGTGTTTAATTCTTTGCAATGCCATGGTCTGTAGCATGCCAGGCTCCTCTGTCCTTGGGATTTCCCAAACAAGAATACTGAAGTGGGTTGCCATTTCCTACTCCAGGGATCTTCCCCACTCAGGGATTGAACTCATGTCTCCTTCATTGTCAGGCAGATTCTTTACCACTGAGCCATTGATTACTTACGTATCTTTGTATCACTCTGATAAAATAATCAAAAAAGGAGTTTGTCCAAAATCAATATCTAGGAATTTAGTGATAAGATTATTACTATTAATAACATCATTAATATTGATTGTATCACTATTATTATGTAGGCCTATGCCAATTACTATGCAGGTAATATCTCATATTAGGTAGTATTACCTACCCTTCTGCCCCTTGTGGCTTGCATCAATGGGATGAGACCTAGTTCAGTATAGAAGCAAAAGAAACTGATTTATTTTCCTGTACATCTGAAACTAATGCAACATTGTAAATCAACTATAGTCCAGAAATTTTTTTTTTTTTTTTAAAAGGAAGAAGCTAAAGAAAGCTTTGTTCTTTCTTCAAAGAACGGAAAGGTACAAGTTCCAAATTCCTGCTCTGTAGACTACAGTTCCTGCTCTTTGAAAGCAGGCCGTGGCAGGGCCTTGTAGGGACCTCCTCTGAGGGGAGGGGTCAGAGTTTCGGAGGATGCGGAGGCGCTGCACTGCCCATGCGCGTGATCTCCGGGCCTGGTTCCCGCGCAGAGTCTCCGCGCGGAAGTTCTTCCACCGCCATCTTGAAATGCCGGCAACAGCTGTTTCTCGGTGAGCAGCGTCAGACGTAAGTCCTCTGCATGCCGCCCTCCAGGCGCAGGTGAAACTAAATGAAGCATAATGGGAAAGAAATCAAAAGGTCAGGCTTTATTTCATTACCCAGATTCTATTTTTATTCTCCAGGACTTGCTAATGGGCTTTGCCGGTGACACATCCCTCCTTGTCTTTTTTGAAGAGTACTGAAGGGCAACAGGTCCATATTCTATAATAATTTTATGCTGAGTTTGGGTGTCGTGATAATCCCCAGGGAGAGGAGTATAGCGTCTCCTCCAAGGCTGCCTTTAGATATGTTTGATCATCAGCAGGGCTTCGCCCTAAATGTTCTATCTCTGAGCAACCATCACTTGGAGTTTTACAGATCTAACGTTTTGGAGATAAAGTGTGCCAGACAATCTACGATGCATGGCCCAAATATTAGCAAGAGAATAAAGGTCTTAAGGGGCCCAGGAAAGATACAAGTTGAGTGACGTTAGGGAGCCCATGTTTTATTAACTGGCTCCAAAAGTGTTTGGCCAAATTAAGCTGACTGGTTTTTGCCAACCAAGTAACTTTTCCCTTGTAGCCTGTCTCTACTTTCTTCATTTGGGCCGCTTATATCAATGTAAGAAAACAGCATAATGTATTGGCCAGTACACAGGCCCCTCCCAGGCCGTTCTGTCCTCCTGTATCTCCTGGAGTTACAGTACTCCAGATCCAGGTGCCAGGTGCAGGCCTCTGTATGTGGTATTCTGTGAACACTAATAAAACAAAAAAGGTTGGACTTAAATTACCCAGATTTTATTTTTATTTCGCAGAAATAAAACAGGCTAGTAACAGGCTAGTAACAGTAGCAAAACACCTTTTAGCTGTTTTTGGACAAGAGTGCTTTTACCACACACAAAAATACCATTAAGTAAATAAAGCGGAAATACTAGGAGGAGAGGAAAAAAGATTTGATAAATATTTGTTCCATGAATGAATGAAATTAACTTTCAACTATGTAGCACAAGTTTAGTCTCCAAAATAGATTAGTTAGAAAATAAACAACTCAGAAGGGGAACTTATTGACTTGCTGCACAAGGCCTTTAGATATAAAGCAATTAACTACTGAAATACATTTGTTCAAAATACAATTACATAGAGTTTGGACCAGTTGATCTCTGGAATTTCTCCTATATGGTATTTAATGGATTCTTCATATTTTTCACTAAGGGCACCTAGTTCTCATTTTTAATAATAAAACCATATCAACATATAAAATATGTTGCTACATATATTTCCTACTAAGGAATGTGGGAGTGAATCATTAGTTTCAAGCTTTTAGTTTCTCCTATAAAAATATTGTCATTATCCTGTAAGGCATGGTCAAGATGCTGATTTCACAGAATTTTTTTTTTTTTTTAAAAACAAATTCAGAATGAGTATCCACAGGCAGGGATACTAGCAGATTTATTCATCATGGCACATACTGGATTCCTGGCCACAGAGTCCACATTCAAGGGAAACCCGATAAAAGCCACAAGTCTTCCTTGTGACCTTCAGTATAATCTAAGAGCTACTGATGAGCAGAGCAATGTCAATGATGTAATAGCCCTGCCTAAGGTCTACAGGCTTCTCCTGTACAACACTGGCCTCAGAAGCCCAGGATTGCAATTTATCCAGAGGAAAACTTGCATAGTGAGATAATTGGATGTATGATGGAAAAAAAAAGAGCTGCCTTTTTAAAAGTATAATATGTTACAGTATTGGACAAAACAGATACTCTGAAAACAGGTTTCAAAAATGATAGAGTTCACTGCTTAATACTGTTTATAAGGATTTTCAGAGAAAAGAAGTTTTTCTCAAGTGGCACATTTTCTCTGAAAGTTCACAATGAGTTATACAATATGATAGGATATAATAATATTTAAGTATGCATATGTTAAATTATTTAATTACATGTAATGAAATGGTTTGTAAACTTAGTGGAAGGGACAGTACATATTAAAATGCTGATAATACAGTTTTCCTAAGTAGGAAAAATGGAAATGGGCAAGAAAGTGGATGACATGTGTTTTCATACAGGAACATGGATTTGTTCAAAGTTTAGGGAAATGTATTGATACTTTTCAATTCACTATATGCTGTTGATTAAAGGTCTCAGATTTAGTGAAGTTAAATGTTAGGTTTTTGATTTTTGCCCTGTAGAAATGCAAATCATTTCAATTTGATGGAAGGGATAACTCAAAGTTTGTATTTTATTGCCTTTTTGGATATTAATCAGTTTTAAAAATAATTAAAAAAAAATCTAACCTAGCATTTTTTAAAGTTGTTTATAAATAACTAGTTTCTTAAATGTTAATGTTTTCCTCGCGACCAATACTTGTCGAGCACAATATTTGTTTGTATTAATTTGCTGTTTGTATGAGTTTCACAGTTTTGCCTTTGGAAAATTATACTTTAACTGCCCTAAATCTATATATCAAATCAGTAATAGCGTCTTAATATTCTACTCCTTAAGCAGCTTTCTTTAATACCAAATCTGGTACTTTATATTGTTGCTTCCTTCGAATCCTTTTGTCTACAAGATACAGCTCAAACTGTTTCAGAAAGAATTCTATTACACAAAATTTAACTTTTGCCCACCTTTCGAGGATTCTCTCTTGCTCTATTTACCCTCAAATTCTACATCCCAGAATTATTGATGTGTTAATAGTTGCTCTAAACATGTGTGGATGTTTCGTGGAGTCATTATGCTTTAGATATTATTTCATCTGGGAATGCCTTTCTTCTAAGCATCTCACCCACCCCTTGTCATCTTTCTGAAAATATCAAATATCATTTTTTATGTAAAATGTTTCTGGACTAGTCACCTCAAAATGCCCCAGGTAAAACTAGTTTTCTTCCATAGTTCCCTGATTCTAACTTAATAGCTCTCTCAGCACACCTGCAATTCTTTATTGCACTAACCTATTTACACATCTTTCTCCATTTGCTGAACTCCATACTTCTTAAAGGGGCTTCCCAGGTGGCGCTAGTGGTAAACAGCCCGCCTGCCAGTGCAGGAGACTAAGAGACAAGGGTTTGATCTCTGGGTCAGGAAGATCCCCTGGAAGAGGTCATGGGAACCCACTCCAGTCTTCTTGCCTGGAGAGTCCCATGGGCAGAGTAGCCTGGCAGGCTGCAGTCCACAGGGTTGCCAAGAGTCAGACATGACTGACGTGATTTAGCACAAGCACATTCTTCTTAAGGGTGTTTGTATGTCTTATATGGCTCTGTATTCTCACAGTCTGATGCATAACTCTCTGGTACAGAGGAGGCATCTGATTAACATTTATTGAAAATTGAAACAATCATAGAGGATATGAACTGGGGAGACATTCATGTGGCTTAACATCATGATGTGAAAACTGGAAAGGATTTTCTAGATCAGCTAGGTATGACACCCTCAGTGAGTAATCCACCTAAATTCTACATTTTAAACACTAAGGATGGAAGGTATAAATGTTTCTATTTACTCACTCAATGGCCCCCAATCCTCATTTTATATAAAGAAATTAAGGCCTGAAAATGAAGCAAATTCTTCATGGTCATTAAAAATTCAGTGACAGAATGGGACTTAGCTCTTTTATCTTGAATCCAAAACTAGTATTCTTGTAACCAGTACCCAGGACATGAAGTATTTTTTCAAAAGGTCCTCTTGTTGAGTTTAATTCTGATGAATTAGCTTTGCCTTTAGAGAACTGCATTTATAGACAGGCCTGAGCATGGGTAGAAGATTATCCCTTATACCACATTGTGTTTTCAGCATCCCCAAAGACTTCCTGACCTTTTAGTTTCAGCTTCTTAACTCTCTGAGATGAGCATATCATATCAGAGCATCACCAGGAGTCATTTTAGTTTTCTTTGGAGACAAAGTAACATTACAGAGATCAGCTTTTGCTAATAACTTGACCTTTCAATTCAGTGAGACTCACACTGGTATCATGTGAGAGTTCTTTAAGAAAGGGTAAAAAAATGAAAAAGGAAATATCAAGAGGTTTATGCTTTTCTGATAAGAATTCTGACCAATTTACTACCATGGTGTACAGTGAAAAAGACTAATAAACTCCATTTTTATTTTTGTATATAGAGTTGCAAAGCATTTTCTGTTTGTTTACTTCAGGTGGATCATGACCAAATTTAAAAAGAAAAATAAATAAATTCTTCCTAAAAGCAAACAGTCTTTTGAAATAGTGGTATAAAGGAAAACTGTCTGGAGTAGCCTTAGTAAGTGTAATAGAAACAGAGTTGTTGTTTATACAAACATGGTTCTGACGTTTATAGACTTTAAAGGACTTCATGATGAAATCAATTTAAAATAATAAATAGTTATTTCCAGATATGTCATCCTAACATTTAAATTATTTGTAGGAGTTCTAGAAAGACTGTTCCTTAGGGATAAAACATAGCATTAGTTGATAATGCATGTTTTTCGTTTTTTCCCCTTTTAAGAAACTGAATAGAAGATACTATGTTTAAAAGAAATGGAGACTTATGATTGCTAACAGGAAGTACAATCATCTGCCAGCTTTACAGTACAAAATATTTGTGATTCATTTTCCCTCTTTGCTCTCTTCCTCCTTTAACCCAACCTCTTTGCTTTGCTCCTTGTTCTTTGCTCAAGAATGGTGTGTGTTGTTGCTAATATGTTTTCAGAATAACTGAAAGAAGAAGGGGATGAAGAAAGTTATTATTTTAGCTGAGAAAATAATGAACTATTTCATGGTTGCAAACATATTCATCTGTAAGCTATAGACTTTATTCTGTTGGTAACATAACAACTAAAATCTAGTTGTATACCACTGACAATATAGGATTCTGTACTGTAATGTACATGGATTTACAAACAAGATTATTTTTAAAGCTGTATTGACTTCATTGATTTTCATAAGGGTATGTAATGGGGTTTTTGTTGCAACTTACAGTTAAACAGTTGAAATACCTTAGGGCATGTTTTTCTTACTGTAGTGACAGAAGCAAAAGGTGGCATGTGGCACCACTAACCTTAAAACTATTGAATTTCATTGGTTTGTGCTTTAAACATTTATTATTTAATATGTCTGTGTGGTTGTAATATTTATTTACTAACATGTAAGGCACAAATAGAACATTTTTTACATTTTAATGTCCTTATATTAATAAGTCTGTATTTCAAGATTTATTTTAAAATAATTTTTTAGGTGAGCTAGAAGTAAATAACTCATACGTTTTGACAATAACTATGCTACTTAAGTTTTCCTCTGAAATATGGGCAGCTGTAATTCTTTACTGGACTAACATACACACACATGTGTTCACAAATGCACACACACACACACACACACACACACACTCTCTGACAGCAAAATTCCAGCAAATGTTGATTGTTGTTCCACCAGTCTTGTTTTCTGTGGCCATAGGCCCTTGAAAAAGAATGATCACTCTATTACGGAGCTTCTACAATTTCAAGTCTGCCCTAGTTGTTGAAATATATTTGTCTTCACACTTACTCAGGACCGACCCTACATGGTTAAATATCTTAACTTTGATGGAGCTTCAAGGTGAGACATCATGAGAGTTTCTAGGAAATAATGAATCTGGTGAATCTGCCTGAACTTGATGTGGAGAAAGCCTAGTTCATTTTATTTACATAGGGACTAAATATTTACAAATTCTCAGCTAATAAGTCCCATATTGATTTCAGTCAGAATTCTAGGATGAATTTTTTTTTCTTTTTTAGGATGAATTATTAGAGAGGTACTTTTAAACCTTTTTACCTTAATTGTTTCTGCTCAAAGCCATGACTTGACTCTCTGTAAGACAGAGCAGGGAGAAAGCAACAACAAAATCTGTCAACTCATAGATTTAGATTCTAGACTTAAAACTGTATGACGATGGGAAGATTATTTGACCTTCTACCTGAGTGACTTTTGGCAAGTTGTGTTATCTTTCTGTCTCATTTTCCTCGTCTGTAAGATGGAAATACCAATAATATCTTCCTCGTAGGGTTGCTGTAAGATTTAAATCAGTTTATATATGTAAAACACTTGATAATTGTTTGTGTACAGAATTAGTGTTTACTATTTTTATTATTGAAGGCAGAATTATGGTCCCCCAAAGGTGTCCATATTCTAATGCCTGGAACCCGGGAACAGGGACTTGGCAGATATGATTAAGGTTGCAAATCTTGAGTTGGGGTGATTATCCTGGACTCTGGTGGTGGTCCCAATCTAGTTACATGGGCTATTAAAGCAAAAGAGATGGGCACAAGAATGAGACAGAGATGAGATAAAAGGAGTGGTTTGAAGTGTGAGAAGTATTTGATCCACAGTTGCTCTCTTTGAAAATATAGCAGGTAGACAAGTGATGCGGGTAACCCCTCCAAGCTGGGACCTCTAACAACAATCTGACACCACTAACGACAGTCTGGCACCCCTAACAACAAGGGGCTTCATATTCTTAAGGAACTGAATCTGCCAACAATCTGAATGAGCAAGGAAACAGAACTCTCCTAAAATCTCCATTCCTCATAGGATCTTGATTTTAGCCAGTGAGATCTGTCTCAGACTTACATTTACAGAACTGTAAGATAATAACTTTGTGGTTTTAAAACACAAAGTTTGTGGAAATTTATTTCCATTAACTTTTAAGTTCCATCATTAGTAATTTGAATAAATAATTTCTGCTTATTGAGAGTCACAGTACTTCCAGAGAGACAACTGACATGTAAATATTTGCTATCAGAACCTGTGTTTTCTAATAAGGCTCTAATCTGTGCAAGGATAGAAAGATATTTGTGATTAGTCGTGTTGGATTTATGCTGGCTTTTCATACAGAGTGAAGAGAAATGTGTCGCGTTACTGCTGCTGCTAAGTCACTTCAGTCGTGTCTGACTCTATGTGACCCCATAGACGGCAGCCCACCAGGCTCCCCCGTCCCTGGGATTCTCCGGGTAAGAACACTGGAGTGGGTTGCTATTTCCTTCTCCAATGCATGAAAGTAAAAGTGAAAGTAAAGTCGCTCAGTGGTGTCCAATTCCTAGAGACCCCATGGACTGCAGCCTACCAGGCTCCTCCGTCCATGGGATTTTCCAGGCAAGGGTACTGGAGTGGGTTGCCATTGCCTTCTCCGGTGTCGCATTACTAGAAATCTCTTAATAGAGATTTCCTCTAGTCTTTTAATATTATTTTTGCCAACATTGCAGTCTCATAATCTTTTCTTTATATAGGGAGAAATTAGAAACTTTAAAAAATGACAAGCAGGTTAAAGAATACATAGTGAAAACATCTCTAGGAGATAAAGTTGGACTTTTGCTTATAAACAGAACAGTGCTAGCTTAGAGTGCACTATCACGTGTATTGTTAGATCACTTTAGAGAGAATGGAAATTGGTTTCCATGGAGTTCACACCTCAGTTATGATCACATCAAAATTATTCCAGGAAATCTTTCTGAATTGACTGTTTTGAGTATCTATAAAAGTATCTTTTACAGTTTGTATCTGAAAATCAAAAAGTTGAAAGAAGAAAAAAATCCATACTTTTCAAAGCACAATGTATCAAACTATAGAAATGGGTAATAGCCACATATTTAATATCAAAGCATATTATCATTGTCAAAGAATATTGAAGTAATTCCCAGATTAACCGTGTGTAAAACTACAGTAATTTATAGAAGTAGATTTCAACATCATGCATATTTACTTGATAATCTTTTATATAAAGGACAATTGCAGTAAAATTACCAAGGTGCATTATGATGGCATAATATATTTATGTATAGATACATAATATACATATATACATATACATAATATATATATTATGTATACATATGTATGTATAATATGTATATATTATGTATATGTATGTATATGTATATATGTATATATTATGTATACATATATAAATAAACATGTTTATGCATAGAAGTATGAAATATTAAAATGTATACATTATATGAAGTATATCATGTAACACAGTAATTACTTTTCTGTATAATGTTTTAGTTTTCTTCATCAAATTCTAAGTAAAATTACTTATAATTTTTGAACAATTAGCCATTTTAATTCTACATTTTCAATCATAAAGAAAATCAAAGAACAATTGAATAAAAATTTTAAAGCATTGAAATTATCTGTATCCCTTGCATTGCAAAGTGTATTCCCTACAACTGGGCCACCAGGGAAGTCCGGGAATGCTGATGTATATTCAAATTAGTGCTTTGGTTTTATTCAGAAAAATACCCAGAAGCAGAAATTCTAGATTGTTGGATAATTCTATTTTTAAATTTTAGAACTTCCATGTGTTTTTCCATAGTGACTATACCAATTCACTTTCCCACAAACAGTGCACAGGGTTCCCTTTTCTCCATATCCTCACCAGCATTTGCAGTTCATTGTCTTTTTGATAACAGCCACAGCCATTCTGATAGAGGTGAAGTGATATCTCATTGTGATTTTATTTGCATTTTATTGATGATTAGTGATGTTGAGTATCTGTTGATGTGTTGTTTGGTTTTATGTATTTTTGTTTTAGAAAAATTTCTATTCAGGTCCTCTGCCCATTTTTTAAGCTTTTATGATTGGCCAAATAAGCTTAGGTTTATTTCTGGGTACTCTATTGTGTTCCATTGACCAACATGTCTTTTTTTGTACAAGTACCTTACTGTTTTTTATTATTGTAGCCTAGTTATTATACTTTGAAACAAGGAAGTGTGATGCTTCTCACTTTGTTCTCTCTCAAGATTCTCTGGCTATCCAGGGTCTTAGTGATTTCATACAAATTTTAGAATTCTGTGTTAGAGTTTTGTGAAAAACATCATTGGTATCTTGAGAGGGGTTGAATTGAATTGGTAGACTGCCTTGCCCCAAAGATATTTTATGGCATTTAACAATATTAATTTTATCATACATGATCATGATTATCTTTCCATTTATTTGTATCATCTTCAATTTCTTTCATCAGTGGTTTATAGTATTCCAGGTACAGATCTTTTAGCTTCTTGGTTAGACTTATACCTGGATATTTTATTCTTTTTGATGCAATTATAAATGGAATTATTTTCTTAATCTTTCTTTGTTTAGTTTGTTGTTAGTTTATAGAAGCACAACAGATTTCTGTATATTAATTTTGTATCTTGCAACTTTACTTAATTCATTGATGAGGTGCAATAGCTTTTTAGTGGCATTTTTAGGATTTTCTGTGTATAGTGTATCATTTATAAGGTGATGATTTTTCTTCATTTCTGACTTAGATTAATTTACTTCTTTTTCTTTCTGAGTGATGTGGCTTGGACTTTCAATACTATGCTGACTAAAACATAGTGAGAGTAGCAATCCTGGTCTTATTCCTGATAACAGAGGACATGATTTCAGCTTTTTACCATTGGGTATGCTGTTTGGAGAAGGCAATGGCACCCCACTCCAGTACTCTTGCCTGGAAAATCCTATGGAGGGAGGAGCCTGGTAGGCTGCAGTCCATGGGGTGGCAAAGAGTCAGATACGACTGAGCGACTTCACTTTCACTTTTCACTTTCATGCATTGGAGAAGGAAATGGCAACCCACTCCAGTGTTCTTGCCTGGAGAATCCCAGGGACGGGGGAGGCTGGTGGGCTGCCGTCTATGGGGTCGTACAGAGTCGGACACGACTGAAGTGACTTAGCAGCAGCAGCAGCAGCATGCTGGTAGTTGGGACTTCTGCAATGGCTCAGCCATGAAGAATCTGCCTACAGTACAGGAGACACAGGAGATGTGGGTTTGATCCCTGGGTCAGGAAGATCCCCTAGAGAAGGAACTGGCAACCCACTCCAATACCCTTGCCTGAAAAATCCCATGGACAGAGCAGCCTCACTGGCTACAGTCCATAAGGTCTCAAAGAGTTGGACATGACTGAGCAACTGAGCACATACATAACGGTAGTTATGGGTGTGTCACGTGTTTTTTATTATGCTGAGGTATATTCTTTCTATAGTTACTTCATTAGCATTTTTTATCATAAATGGATGCTAATTTTTATCCAAAGCTTTTCCTGATATATCGATATGATCATATGACTTTTATTCTTCAATTTTTAATGGAATGTATCATGTTAATTGATTTATAGATATTGAACTATCCATGTTTCCCTGGAAATAAATCTCACTTGATAATGGTGTATGATTCTTTTAATGTATTATTGAATTAAGTTTGCTAATATTTTCTTGAGCATTTTTGAATCTATGTTAATCAGTGATATTGGCCTGTCACTCTTTTTGTGTGTGAAATATTTGTCTGATTTTGGTATCAGGATGATGATGTCCTTGAGTTCAGAGGTGTTTCCTCACTTTCAATTTTTTGAAATAGTTTGATAAGGATAGGTGTGTACTTTAAACTTTTGGTAGAATTCACCTATGAGGTCCTCTGGTTCTGGACTTTGTTGTTGGAAATTTTTGATTACTGATTTAATTTTATTACTGTTAACCATGTCTGTTCATATTTTCTATTTCTTCCTGATTCAGTCTTAGGATATTGTACATTCTAGGAATTATCCATTTCTTCTAGGTTGTCCACCAGCATATTATTTAGCCTTCATATGTTTGTGTCTTCTGTAGTTTGTTTTCCTGTAGTTGACTTTATAGTCATACAACATTGTGGTCAGAAAAGATGCTTGATGTGATTTTAGTCATCTTAAATTTACTGATACTTGTGACTTAGCATGTGATCTATCCTAAAGAATGCTCCATGTACATGTGAGAAGAATTTAATCTACTGCTTTTGTATGGAATGTTATAGATGTATCTAGTAAGTGCACCTTGTCTAATATGTTTTTAAGGCCAGCATTTTCTTTCTGATTTTCTCTCTGGATGATCTGCCCATTGATATAAATGGAGTGATTTTCTACATTATCTTATTATCAGTTTCTTCCTTTATGTCTATTATTATTTGTGGTATCTATTTCAGTGTGTCTACATAAGGTACATGTATATATTTTATTATTTTATATTCTTGTTGAATTGATCTTCTTGTGTGAGCATCACACAAAGAAGTGATGCTCTTCTTTGTCTTTTTTATGGTTTTTGTTTTAAAGACTATTTGGTCTGAGGTAAATATTGGCACCCCAGCTTCCTTTTCATTTCTATTTTCATAAACACTTTTTTCTATTCCCTCACTTTCAGTCTGTGTATGTCTTTTAAGTTTGAAATAAGTCCCTTGTAGGTGGCATATATGTGGGTCTTGCTTCCTTTTATCCATTTAGCCACTTTATATCCTTTGATTGAACCATTTACTCCATTTGCGTTTAAAGTAATTCTTGATATGTATGTACTTACTGCCATTTTGTTAACTGTTTTTGAAGTTCTTTTGTATTTCTCTCTGCTTCTATTGTTCTCTTTGTGATTTGATGGCTATCTTTAGTGTTAATGTTTCGATTCCTTTCTCTTTTGTGTATGTGTGTACCTATTTGAGATTTTTGGCTGGTGGTTACCATGAGGTTTATATATAAAACAATAACTACTAAAAAAAATACATATATATATATATGCATACATAAATAAGATTATTTTAAGTTTATGATCTCTTGAGTTTAAATGTATTCTATCTACTCTGCATTTTTACTCCCCACCCACCACATTTAATATTTTTGAAATCATATTTAAATCAGTTGTGTCTGTGTGTTCCCTTTTACTACCTACTGTAGATGTGGATGATTTTCTACTGTTGTCTGGAGACTTCCTACTAGCTTTACAAATGGTTGATCCACTGTCTTTACTGTACATTTGCCTTTACCAATGAGGTTTTTTCTTTTGTAATATTCATATTTTTAACTGTGGCCTTCTTTTCGTAGAGTAGTCCTTTTATCATTTCTTATAAAGTTATTTTATTGGAGCTGAATTTTTTCAGTAGACAGTAACTGTCTTAAAATGTTAAAGAGTAAAGCTCTTTATCTCTCCTTCAGATCTAAATGATAGCCTGGCTGGATAAAGTATTCTTGATTGTAGGTGTTTTTCCTCATCATTCTGAATATATATGATGCCATTCCCCTTTGGTCTGCAAAGTTTCTGCTGAAAAATCAGCTGACAGTCTTAGTCTTAAGGGGATTCCCTTGTACATAACTAGTTTTGTTTTTTTTTTCCTTTACAGCTTTTAAGGTTCTCTTTTTATTTTTAATTATTCCATTTTACTTATAATGTGTCTAAGTTTGGACTTTATTGGGTTCATTTTGTTTGGAACTCTGTGTGCTTCCTGGCCCTGAATGCTTATTTCCTGTTCTGGGTTAGAAAAGTTTTTAGCTATTATTTCTTCAAAATAAGTTCTCTGTTCCATTTTATCTCTTCTTCTGAGACCTTTATAGCACAAGTTTGATATGCTTGTGTTTTTCAAGAAGTTTGTTAAACTATCCTCATTTTAAAGAAATCAGTATGGTTTAATGAAGATAGAAGTTTTTTTTTTTTTTCTTTTTTTTTTCCTCTCCTATAAATAACATAAAGCCAGCATTCCAAGTTGGCTGGCTTCTCTGTTGTATGTAGTCAATCTGGAACTCAGATTTTTCTTTTTTCTCCACAAGCCCTAAGACCAATTTGCCTACATCTGTGTAGTTAAAGCTGAGTTGCAAGAAGTAAGGGAAAATAGATTGTGGTGGAAGATGGTCTCATGACTATTGTCCTCTGAGGCCCTGAGCTCTGGGAAGTTCTTTGTCCATTATCCTTCATGGCCACAACTCACTTCCTGTTTGTGCATATCCTCATTTTGTTTTTAATTGCTTTTTCTTTTTTAATGTTCAGCTTGATAATTTCCAATACTTTGTCTTCCAGTGTGCTGATTCATTCCTCTGTATCATCTAATCAACTGTTGATTCCCTCTAGAATATTTTTAAGTTTAGTGTATTATATTCTTCATCTATGGTTCTTCTTTATATTTTCTCTTTGTTAAACTTCTCACTGTGTTCATCTGTTTGAGTTTGTTGAGGTTATTATGATCATTACCTTGAACTTTTTAGAGGATAAATTTCTTATCTTTGCTTAGTTTTTCTTCTGGGGTTTTCTCTTGTTCCTTCATATTCTTCTGTCATATTTGGGTCATATTCCTCTCTCACCTAACTTTTCCTAATTCTTTATATTGATTTCTTTATGTTAGATAGGTCAGTTAGTTTCTCCAGCATTTCATAAGTGGTCTAATACAGGATATGTCATATAAGGCCCAGCAGCACCTTCCAGTCTGGTCATCAGAGCTATATGCCAGGGCCAGGTCTCAGGATACCTGGCAGGTTTGGTGCTGGTCCACTAATGTGCAAGGTTGGTTCCCTGGGCCCCAGAGTGCTGGGACTGGTGCTGACTGGCTGGTGGGAACACAAGTACTACAGTAATAGGCTAGAAGGAGGATTCAAAAATGGTGATTGCCAGCACTAGTGTCCTTGTAGTAGAACAAATTCCATAAAAAAAAAAAAAAAAATGGCTGCTGCTAGCATCTACTTTCCTAGGAGTCTTTCTTACCTCCTGCCTCTCTAGGAGGCTCACCAATATCAGCAAGTGTGTCTGATTTATACTTCTTTCAAATAGCTGCTTCTGTGCTGGGTCATGGAATATGTGAAATTTTGTGTGCACCTATTAAGAGCAGAGTCTGTGCTTCTTATAACCCTCTGTCTCTCCTATATGCAAGCCTCCCTGATCTCTTCAAAACAAAATATTCTTGGAGCTTGTCTTCCTCTTACAGCCCCTAGATTGGGGAGCTAGATCTTGGCCTTAGACCCCTTGTTCCCTGGGATGAACCTCTGCAATTGTGATTATTCTCCAGTTTGTGGGTTGCCTACCCCCACATTTGTGTCTGAATTATACTTGAGTATGTCCCTTTTGGGCTTCCCTGGTGGCTCAACTGGTAAAGAAACTGCCTGCAATGTGGGAGACCTGAGTTCGATCCCTGGGTTGGGAAGACTGCCTGAAGAAGGGAAAGGCTACCCATTCCAGTATTCTAGCCTGGAGAATTCCATGGACTGTATAATCCATGGAGTTGCAAAGAGTTGGAAGTGACTGAGTGACTTTCAATTCTTTCACTTCTTCCATGTCCCTTTTACCTTACTTTTTATAGATTATTATGTGTATCTTCAGATTTGGAAACTCTTTTCTGCTAGTCTTCGGTCATTATCATCAATATTTTCTCTGTAAACTTTTGGTGTGCCTGTCGGAGGAGGTGTGCTCAGGATCTTCCTACTCTGCCATTTTGTCCCCACCCTGGTTAAGCTTACTTTCTAAATTCAAGACATTCCATGCAAGCATTTTAATAATGTTTTAAACTATTTTAAGGATTAATAGAAACTATTATGTTATAGACGTTTACCATAGAGAGCAATTGAATGAAGATTTTTTAAAAATACCACTTTTTTTTTTTTTTTGGAGAGAGAGGCATGATAAACCACCTTTCTCCATATATACCTAAAAATCTATGTATTCATTCTAAATTTATAACACATAAATGTTTCATTTCCAACACAAATCCACAAATTAGCTACATTAAAAATGGTTCCAATATATTATTTGTGTCCATGTCTTTTCTGATTTTGCTTTTGTTTTGTTTTACTTTATTTTGTAGAAACAGCTTTAAATATTGCTTCTTTTTCAGATACATCCAAAGTCACACAAAAATGCTCTTCCCTGAAGACCTGCAGTCTTTTGTGATGATGATATTAAACACAAGCAGATCTACACAGGCAAGTCATTCACTACTTACACATATATACAGTTCTGTTTTTCTAGAGTGTCCCTAAATCTTGATTCTGTCATCTGAGAAGTCAATACCATTATGTTACTATGAAAGAAAAAAAGAAAAAGACTATATCTGAAAAAAAAGCGCTTCATTTACAAACTTGAATCTGGTTTATGAAAATAGATGAATTTTACTTATTAAGATTGTTCTTTGTCTACAGGCTAAAATGAGTCTTAATTTCTCTTGGTGGTGGTTTAGTCACTAAGTCATGTTGACTCTCTCAACTCCATGTACTGTAGCCTGCCAGGCTCCTCCATCCATGGGATTCTCCAGACAAGAATACTGGAGTGGGTTGCCGTTTCCTTCTCCATAATTTCTCTCATACTCTAACAAAATAATAAAATATAAGAATAATCTTAGACCTAAAGCTCAATAAAAATAAACTTTATATCGTCAGAGTTCAGTAGTTTAAGTCCAGCATCCTTCTTTTTCACGTCCCTCTCACTAAAATTCTGTACATAGGCAACACATCTTTCAGGATGTATAAAATTCCTACTTTACTACATTTATTCCTGAACTTCAGCGTTACGTGTTTTCTTTCAATCTAAGTGATTCTAGTCCAAAGTTAAATATGTGTTTAGACATTTTGACTGAAAACTTTGCACAAAGGATTCTCATTTTTATCATTAACATTTTTCATTATAATTCCCTAGAGTCATTAAATATATCATTGATATTTTCTAAATAATATACTCCACAATTTATGTCATGAAGTCATCAAGATTTTGGCTAAATTTAATTACTTTTCCATTCTAGTAAAAGTCATGACTCAATATTTATAGACACACTCATAACAATTTAGCATTTACAAGTTAGTATTGTTTGGTAGACTTTATACAGCTGTTTTTCATTTGTTGATTCCATTATTTGCTCACAAATATTCAAGTTGAAAAGAAAATTGAAACAAAACATTATTAATAACTGTGTTTCAGCAAAATGATCTCAATTATCCTACTTATTCAAGTGACATCTTTAAGTGTTAGCTCCAAATGCAGCTGTTTCCATACCCTTAAATATGACATCATGTGAATGAAATCATGGAGTCCAAATGCAACTTCTCTACCCTATTATTATCTATAAAGCTTATTTTTAGTAGTAAAATTTATGAATTCAGAGCATCATAGGATTTTATTTTTCATGTGTTATTTATAGTCTAAACAAATACCATCTGCAACATACACCTGCTACATTTACATATCATTCTACATATAATTGTTTCTCAAACTTATAATTGGAAATTATCCAACTTTTCCTTCATGTTTTAATTTAATAATACATACCAATATACATGACCAAAGTGGAATAAGTCATGGAAGAAGAAGAGACTGCAAATAGGAAATTAGGGAAGGAAGAAAGGGAGGAATGAAGAAAGGAAGGATGGACTAACTTCATACCTGACCATATGGAACTTACATTCTATTTCAAAAACTATATTTACAAGAATGGTAAAACATAACTTGGGGTGAAATTTAGTGCAAACTATTAAATAAAAAGTGGAAAATGTAGTGTAGGATGAGTTAGAGTAAACAGGTGTTTTGAACTGTACTTTTAATAATTATCTCATCTCACATTATTTTGAAGTTTAATCAAACTTATTTTCAAGGGTTTAGCATCATGCTTGAATTAGAATAAGTAATAAGTGGTAAATATTAATTATTTTCACTGCTACCACAACTACTATTGTTAACATTGTAAGTTGTTTTCATAAGAGTGAAGGAAGATTCATGAGGGAAATGGATAAGCAGTACAAGCAAAAGGATAACAGGATTGAGAGTTTAGTATAAGAACTGTCTTGATTAAATTTGAAAAACAAGGGAATATAGGTTGGAAAGTGATAAGATTGAACAGATTTTCTTAAAAGCCTCTTAGAATACTTTAAAAGAATTATTTTTTTAAATCTTCATGTTAATATATATTGGGGGAAAATAGAAGGCCAGAACTTGTAAAAAAAAGATAATAACAGTTTATAATTTTACCATTTTAATCACTGTGTTTTGATTTAGTTTCTCCTTAGGAAGATTTTCTCCATGCAGTTGTTTAAAAATACCTGGCATTGTAACTAGTATAATAATGCACACATATATTTGTGCCTTGCTTCTTTGCTTCTTTTTTAACACAATTCAAGCATTTTTCCCTTGTAGCTGCAAGCTATTTACAGCAATCATTTAATGTATTCAATTCAGCATAATTCTCTCTCTCCTTACTCCATCTTTCCTCCCACACTCCAGCCATACCAATGTACTTGCATTTTCTGAAGATTTCAAGCTATAACTTACATGTCTGTAACTTTTCTTACACTATCCTATTAATTAAACTATTTCCCACCTCTATCTTTCCATCCAACTCACAATGTTATAAGAGTAAGCTCAAGCACAGACTACTCTTTTAAAAATTACCTCATCACTCAGGTCAGAGTATCAGGCAACAACAAAGGAAAGAACAGTCAATTTTGTTAAAGGACTTTTTGGTTGAATTATATAGAGTAAGAGATAGAGGGGTGAAACAAGATTTCAGGTAGAGGTATTCAATAGGATGATGAAAAAATGAGTCTGTATCTCAAAAGATTTTTTTTTATCACTACATCAGTTCAGCACAGTTCAGTTGCTCAGTAGTGTCCAACTCTTTGTGACCCCATCTACTGCAGCATGCCAGGATTCCCTGTCCATCACCAACTCCTGGAGCCTACTCAGACTCATATCCATCATGTCAGTGATGCCATCCAACCATCTCCTTCTGTTGTCCCCTTCACCCACCTTCAATCTTTCCCAGAATCAGGGCCTTTTCCAATGAGTCAGTTCTTCGCATCAAGTGGCCAAAGTATTGGAGTTTCAGCTTTAGCATCAGTCCTTCCAGTGAATATTCAGGACTGATTTCCTTTAGGATTGACTGGTTAGATCTCCTTGCAGTCCAAGGGACTCTCAAAATTCTTCTCCAACACCATGGTTCAAAAGCATCAATTCTTCAGTGCTCAGTTTTCTTTATAGTCCAACTCTCACATCCATATATGACCGCTGGAAAAATCATAGCTTTGACTAGATGGACCATTGTTGGTTAAATAATGTCTCTACTTTTTAATATGCTATCTAGGTTGGTCACAGCTTTCCTTCCAAGGAGCAAGCGTCTTTTAATTTCATGGCTGCAGTCACTAGCTGCATGATTTTGTTGTCCCCCCTCCCCCACCCCACCAGATAAAGACTCTCACTGTTTCCATTGTTTCCTCATCTCTTTGCCATGAAGTGATGGGATCAGATGCCATGATCTTAGTTTTCTGAATGTTGAGTTTTAAGCCAACTTTTTCACTCTTCTTTTTCACTTTCATCAAGAGGCTCTTTAGTTCTTCTTTACTTTCTGCCACAAGGGTGATGTCATCTGCATATCTGAGATTATTTATATTTCTCCCAGCAATCTTGATTCCAGGTTGTGCTTCATCCAGCCCAACATTCCGCATGATGTATTCTGCATATATGTTAAATAAGCAGGGTGAAAATATACAGCTGTGATGTAGTCCTTTCCCAATTTGGAACCAGTCTGTTGGTCCATGTCCAGTTCTAACTGTTGCTTCCTGACCTGCATACAGGTTTCTCAGGAGGCAGTTCAGGTGGTCTGGTATGCCCATCTCTTTCAGAATTTTCCACAGTTTATTGTGATCCACACAGTCAAAGGCTTTGGCATAGTCAATAAAGCAAAAGTAGATGTCTTTCTGGAACTCTCTTGCTTTTTCAGTGATCCAACGGATGTTGGCAAATTGATCTCTGGCTCTTCTGCCTTTTGTAAATCCAACTTGATCATCTGGAAGTTCATGGTTTACGTCCTGTTGAAGCCTGGCTTGGAGAATTTTGAGCATAACTTTGCTAGCGTGTGAGATGAGTGCAACTGTGTAGTAGTTTAAGCGTTCTTTGGCATTGCCTCTCTCTGGGATTGGAATGAAAACTGACCTTTTCCAGTCCTGTGGCCACTGCTGAGTTTTCCAGATTTGCTGACATATTGAGTGCAGCACTGTCACAGAATCATCTTTTAGGATTTGAAATAGCTCAACTAGAATTCCATCACCTCCACTAGCTTCATTCATAGTGATCCTTGCTAAGACCCAATTACCTTCGCATTCCAGGATTTCTGGCTCTAGGTGAGTGATCACACCATTGTGGTTATCTAGGTCATGAAGATCTTTTTTGTATAGTTCTTCTGTGTATCTTTGCCACCTCTTCTTAATATCTTCTGCTTCTGTTAGGTCAATACCATTTCTGTCCTTTATTGTGCTCATCTTTGCATGTAATATTCCCTTGGTGTCTCTAATTTTTTGAAGAGTTATCTAGTCTTTCATATTCTATTGTTTTCCTCTATTTCTTTGCATTGATCGCTGAGGAAGGCTTTCTTATCTCTCCTTCCTATTCTTGGAACTCTGCATTCAAATGGGTATATCTTTCCTTTTCTCCTTTACCTTTAGTTTCTCGTCTTTTCTCATCTATTTGTAAGTCTTCATCAGACAACCATTTTGCCTTTTTGCATTTGTTTTTCTTGGGGATGGTCTTGATTACTGCCTTCTGTACAATGTCATGAGCCTCTGTCCACAGCTCTTCAGGCATCTGTCTGTCAGATTTAATCCCTTGAATTTATTTGTCACTTCCACTGTATAATCATAATGGATTTGATTTAGGTCATACCTGAATGGTCTAGTGGTTTTCCATACTTTCTTCAATTTAAGTCTGAATTTGCCAATGAGGAATTTATGATCTGAGCCACAGTCAGCTCCCAGTCTTCTTTTCTCTGACTGTATAAAGCTTCTCCATCTTTGGCGGCAAATAATATAAAGTCTTATTTTGGTATTGACCATCTGGTGATGTCCGTGTGTAGGGTCTTCTCTTGTTTGGAAGAGGCTGTTTGCTATGACCAGTGTGTTCTCTTGGCAAAACTCTGTTAGCTTTTGACCTGCTTGGTTTTGTCCTCCATGGCCAAATTTACTTGTTATTCCATGTAGCTCCTGACTTCCTACTTTTGCATTCCAGCCGCCTGTAATGAAGAGGGCATCTTCTTTGGTGTTATCACTACACAGAAGGAATCAAATACATATGTCAAAGAGACCATAATAGAAGAGTATGAAATATGGGAAGAGAAGGAAAAAAGAGAGGGTCAAGTTTAGAGTTTCAGGAAACCTCACCATAGAGACAGTTTATCAAAGGAGTGAAAGCCCCAAAAGGAAACTGAAGAGAATTGAAAAGAGAGTTAGTCTGCTAGAATATTGTGGTGTAATGAAAGTTGGTTTAGTATGGTTTTCAGGGAGAAGAGGTCAATAAAGACAAATACCACAAACGGATCAATTAAAAGGAATTTAATAAAGTATTAATTGTATTTCCCTTTTTACTTTTGTAAGAGTGAGGGATAGAGGTAGAAGATAGATTATAGCAGTCTGAAAAACAAGTATGTGTCTCCTGGAAGATTGATCATGTACTTTTATCCTCCTTTAACTCAAGTGTCTCAAATACAAATAAAATAGTTGAGAAAATTACTACTTGATAGATACTTTTGAAAGGGCATCCTGGTCTTATTGAATCAGTGTGAAAGTGAAAAGTGAAACTCAGTCATGTCTGACTCTTTGCCACCCCATGGACTATACAGTCCATGGAATTCTCCTGGCCAAAATATTGGAGTGGGTAGCTGTTCCCTTCTCCAGGGAACTTCCCAACTTAGGAATTGAACTGGGGTCTCCTGCATTGCAGGCAGATTCTTTACCAGTTGAGCTACCAGGGAAGCCCATTCAATCAGCATAACAGCCATAATATATCAGTTACAAAGTGAGGTGTAACATCTAATTTACAGAGGCAACAAACAATGGAGTCATGAATATATCAAGTACTTTTTAAGGGAAATCCTGCAAGGGAGGAATGACATCTTTGAAAAACAAAGTTACTTATCACTATAGACTAAGTGCACAGGTCTTGCACACAGTTTTCTAGCTTTATGTCTAATGGTTTCATATTTGTGGTGTTCTTTTGTGTTTCTGCTTTATTGACTATGCCAAGGCCTTTGACTGTGTGGATCACAATAAACTGTGGAAAATTCTGAAAGAGATGGGCATACCAGACCACCTGAACTGTCTCTTGAGAAACCTGTATGCAGGTCAGGAAGCAATAGTTAGAACTGGACATGGAACAACAGACTGGTTCCAAACAGGAAAAGGCTGTATATTGTTACCCTGCTTATTTAACTTATATGCAGAGAACGTCATGAGAAACACTGGGCTGGAGAAACAAGTTGGAATCAAGATTGCTGGGAGAAATATAAATAACCTCAGATATGCAGATGACACCACCCTTATGGCAGAAAGTGAAGAAGAACTAAAGAGCCTCTTGATGAAAGTGAAAGAGAAGAGTGAAAAAGTTGGCTTAAAGCTCAACATTCAGAAAACTAAGATCATGGCATCCAGTCCCATCACTTCATGACAAATAGATGGGGAAAAGTGGAAACAGTGGCTGACTTTATTTTTCTGGGTTCCAAAATCACTGCAGGTGGTGATTGCAGCCATGAAATTAAAAGACGCTTACTCCTTGGAAGGAAAGTTATGACCACCTAGATAGCATATTAAATAGCAGAGATATTACTTTGCCAACAAACACCTGTCTAATCAAGGCTATGGTTTTTCCAGTGGTCATGTATGGATGTGAGAGTTGTACTGTAAAGAAAGCTGAGTACCAAAGAATTAATGCTTTTGAACTGTGGTGTTGGAGAAGACTCTTGAGAGTCCTTTGGACTGCAGGGAGATCCAACCAGTCCATCCTAAAGGAGATCAGTCCTGGGTGTTTATTGGAAGGAATGATGTTGAAGCTGAAACTCCAATACTTTGGTCACCTGATGTGAAGTGCTGACTCATTGGAAAAGACCCTGATGCTGGGAGGGATTGGGGGCAAGAGGAGAAGGAGACAACAGAGGATGAGATGGTTGGATGGCATCACCGACTCGGTGGACATGGTTTTGGGTGGACTCCGGGAGTTGATGAGAGACAGGGAGGCCTGGTGTGCTGCGGTTCATGGGGTCACAAAGAGTCAGACGTGACTGAGTGACTGAACTGAACTGAACTTTGTGTATTATTGCTGCTTCCGTTAAGTTTCTTATCATTTGATTCTAGTATATATTCACTAGATTAATTTTTATGTATTGATATTGCATTCTTATACATTGCTGTAAGGCTGTATAAAGATGTATAGGGATTAAATGCATTTATTGAATTTGAAAGCTGTTTTATAGATTCCATTAGGTTTTCTACATGTCATTGTGTTTAAAGACGTCTTTTTTTACAAACTGTATTTATTTTTATTGCAATGGATAAGCTCTGATACAGTGTTTAATATGAATGGTGATATCAGATATCAATATTTCTTAGTATAGGAAAAAATTAAATACCATGTTAGTTATCAATTTCTCATAGATGCCCATATCTGATTTGAGAGAATTCCCCTTTTCTGTTCATTTTCTGTGAATTTTTATCAGGAAAAGATATTGGGTTTGGTCAAATGCTTTTTCTGTCTCTTTTGGCTTTTAGCAGCACAAAACTCGGGGCTTCAGTTTTAAATAACCCAGGATGGTTAGGATAGGAATTTCTTATGCTTTGAGCAAAAGGTCTTTTGCTTTGGAAGTAGCAATAGTAGCAGTAGTGATACCAATTACTGCTCATGCATATGGGCTAAATAATGTATAAATACAAATTATCTCTGCTCAGGGACTGCCCGTCTACCATATTGTCAGTCTTCTCACTCTGACTTTAAGAGCATATCACATATTTCATTTCCACTCTTAGGGCATACAAAAGAAAGTTCACTCTTCTGTGTTGTATTTATAATTTCTTCTTTGGTATAGATTACCTCTCTTCTTTCAATATGGAAACATTTTTAAAACTGTTGAATAAACTGATGTCAAAATAGCAGAATATATTTTTGCCAGCTTATGTAAAATGGCAAAAATGCACAGATCTGCATTAAAACATACTTAAATAATTTTGATTATAAGGCACACTAAAGGAAAAAAAAAGAAACATTGCTGATTTAGAATCATAGCAAGGTTATAGAAGTCATATTTCAAACTTTGAGGCCATGGTGTTACTAATATCACAGGTTTGGATTTTGGAAATTCAAGATTGTTCACACATCATTTATTATTTATCACCCTTCACAGGGCTTGAAGTGGTAGGACTTAGCAACAAAGAGAGGGAAAAAAAAAAAGTATTTTCAAAAACCAAGATAAATAAAGGTAGATTGTTGTTCAGTCATTGTTTCCAAATCTTTGCAACTTCATGGGCTGCAGTACACCAAGATTTCCTGTCTTTCACTATCTCCCAAAATTGCTCAGATTCCTGTCCAGTGAGTCAGTGATGCTATCTCGACATCTCATCCTCTGCCACTCTGTTCTCTTTTTGCCTTCCATCTTTCCCAGCATCAGGGTCTTTTCCAATGAGTCGGCTCTTCATATCAGATGGCCAGAGTATTGGAGTTTCAGCTTCAGCATCAGTCCCTCCAAAGGATATTCAGGGTTGGCTTCCTTTAGGATTGTCCAGTTTGATTTCCTTGCTGTCCAAGGGACTGTCAACATTCTTCTCCAGCACAGTTTGAAGATATCAATTCTTCATAACTCAGCCTTCTTTATGGTCCAACTCTCACATCCATGCATGACTACTGGAAAAACCATAGTTTTGACTATGCCAACCTTTGTTGCCAAAGAGATGTCTTTATTTTTTAATATATTGTCTAGGTTTGTCCATAGCTTTTCTTGCAAGGAGCAAGTGTCTTTTAATTTCACAGTTGAAATTACAGTCCACAGTGATTTTGGAACCCAAGAAAATAAAATCTGTCACTGCTTCCATTTTTTACCCATCTATTTGCCAGGAAGTGATGAAACCAGAGGCCATGATCTTAGTTTTTTGAATGTTGAGTTTTAAGCTTTTCACTCTCCTCGCTTCAGATATAGCCTTAAAGTCAAGATACAGCCTTACACAATTCTCAGGTCAGGCTTTGACTCCAAATAAATTTGCTGCAATTCAAATGTATGTTTCTTTTAAAAAGATAAATTTTTGGAGTTGTGGCTAACATTTTATAGTACAATGGACATTTAATTTAATTTTTGACAATATTATCTTAAACTGATTTCTGATTATACTAAAGAATTTCACAATTATGTTTTGTCTTATCACAAATCACCCCAACAAACTTGGTCATTTTGACAAAAATTGTAGAAATTAATTTATTGTAATTTATGTAAGGTGGTGCTAGGCAACACAGCCACTTAAAAAACCTGATTTAGAAGGGAAATATTTATGTCAGTCCTATTTTATTTTAAGTCAAATACTTTTACTCATTTTTTTTTGAAAGTTCTTCAACATGAAAGCATTATAAATTCACCTTAAATCTAGGCTTCATATTTGATCGTTGTTTCTTATTTTCTGAAACTAAATAACCAAAAAGTAGTAGCAATTAAGGTTTGACTTTGGCTATTTTGTGTCTTTACAAGGTATTCTTATATTCACTTTATATAAAGCGTAAACATTTGACTATCACTTTGATCTTCGAAGTATTTTTCACAAAAATCTAGTCAAAACATTTTTGAATTCTGCACAATGTTCTCTAAGTCTTACATAGTTGTTATAGAATAGAAAAGACAATTTTGGCTTTCAGTTTTTCTTCTGAATAAGAGAAAATGATACCTATTTGGTAGTGGGTTCCCATTATTGTGCAGGATATAGGTGCAACTATCTTATTTCTCAGATAAAGAAAAGCTGTCTGGTTCAACTGAATGCAGCCGGAAAACTTTCCTCAAACCTCTTGACTAAAAATGAAATTTTAGTTGTCTTTTTCTGTTAAGAATTAAAAGAAAGAAATAACTTGAAAAATAACAAACATTATAATTCAAAGTCATAAATGAAAGGATAATGAGAAAGGAGTGAGAGGGGGAGAAAAGAAATACCAATAGCAACTCATGTTTTGACCAAGATAACTGTAACCTGAATAGCTGTTTTTAGCAGGATGGTAAACATGGGGAATTGACATTATGTGGGGTAAACCTTTATATGACAGTGTTTTATACAGAATTAATAGTTGGACATATAAGGACATATTTTACTTTTAATGACTAGTCTCAATAAATATCTGTAATTGAATACTTTTAAATCTTGGTTCTATTTGTTAAATTACTTATTTTTGTTAATGGAGTTTCTCTTCACTAATGTGATAACAGTAACACTTCCTTCCAAGGAGTCACTGGAACAAGATTATCATTTAATATTAAATATGACAGCTATAATTTCCTAAACATTTATTACTAAATGAGATATATACAAAATATCTTGCACAAAATATAGATAGAAAAAATAGTATTTTTTCCCACTGTATATTCCCCTGATTATAAAGCATAGTGTAAATATACATGTAACTATTAGACAACTTAGAAAATATTAGCTGTTTTACCAAAAGAAATCCTTCTTTGCTCAAAAAGGACAGTCAGAAGGAACTATGTATGTTGACATACATCATCTTTAAAAGTTTTCATAGACGAGGTTTAAATGACATACATAATCAATCTTTAAAAGTTACAAAGACAGTATTTAAAACTTTTAGGACTGAGAGGTGACATTTCATGAAAAGAAACTGGCACATAGTGACAATTTTCATTCTCAAAAGAACTAAGTAAATTTTTAAACTTTTCATATATGCTGCTGCTGCTGCTAAGTCACTTCAGTCGTGTCTGACTCTCTGCGATTCCATAGATGGCAGCCCACCAGGCGCCTCTGTTCCTGGGATTCACCAGGCAAGAATACTGGAGTGGGTTGTCATTTCCTTCTCCATTTCATATATGAGGACATAACAAATGCTATAAATTCTCAAATTTGGTAAAAACTAAAAGATTTTAGATAAGTTAATGGTCATGTTTATCCATGTATATAATACAGAAGGTGAATATATCTGAAGAGTTGCCATTTATAAAAACAACAATGATTTTAGTCATACAAATTTTGTTTTTTCCCAGTCAAATATATCTGTAAACGCATATTTAATCTTTATCAGGGATAACTCAATTTCATTGAATATATTAAACATGCTAAAATATTTTATGGTCTAATAAGATGAAAAATTATTAGAACAATCAAGTAATTATTAATATAGATATCAAATTGTGATGCAAGGGATAGACTACTTCTTACCTATATTATATTTCATATCATCAGATTATTTTTGTGTAACTGGAGAGGAGGTATATTCCAGTTTTCTTCAGAGTGGAAAGATACTCGTTGTCACAATAAATGAATGTGTTATCTTCATGAAAAGTTGTTAAAATACAAAGAGGTACATATAACTACCTGCCTTTGAGGAGTTTAAGAGTAGTATGTGTTAAAACAAAAAGAAAAAAAGAATTAGAGCTTAGGTACCAATTTGGTTAAGTCTCGATTATGGAGAAAGGAAGTTAGAGAATATGAATCAGAGAAAATGACTCAATGAGTCTTTCAGGAAAGCTAAGATGGTAAAAATTTCAGATAGAAGGAGGCTAATCCAGGATGAGAAACAGCAGTGTTTCAGTTCATTGGACAGTTCAGTTGAGTTTAGTCACTCAGTCCTGTCAGACTCTTTGTGACCCCATGGACTGCAGAATGCCAGGCTTCCCTGGCCATCACCAAATTCCAGAGCTTGCTCAAACTCATGTCCATCAAGTCAGTGATACCATCCAACCATCTCATGCTCTGTTGTAACCTTCTCCTCCTGCATTCAATCTTTCCTAGCATCAGGGTCTTTTCCAGTGAGTCAGTTCTTCACATCAGGTGGCCAAAGTATTGGAGTTTCAGCTTCAGCATCAGTTCTTCCAATGAATATTCAGGACTGATTTCCTTTAGGATTGACTGGCTGGATCTCCTTGCAGCCCAAGGGACTCTCAAGAGTCTTCTCCAACACCATAGTTCAAAAGCATCAATTCTTTGGCACTCATCTTTCTTTATAGTCCAGCTCTCATCCATACATGACTACTGGAAAAACCAGAACTTTGACAAGATGGACCTTTGTCGGAAAAGTAATGTCTCTGCTTTTTAATATACCGTCTTGGTTGGTCATAGCTTTTCTTCCAAGGAGCAAGTGTCTTAATTTCATGGCTGCAGTCACCGTCTGCAATGATTTTGGAGCCCCCCCAAAATAGTCTTTCATTGTTTCCATTGTTTCCCCATCTATTTGCCATGATGAGATGGCACTGAAAGCCATGATCTTAGCTTTCTGACTGATGACTTTTAAGTGAACATTTTCACTCTCCTCAGTTCTTCACTTTCTGTGATAAGGGTGGTGTCATCTGCATATCTGAAGTCATTGATATTTTCTGCCAGCAATCTTGATTCCAGCTTGTGCTTCATCCAGCTCAGCATTATGCATTGAGCATAATTGAAAATAAATAAGCAGGGTGACAATATATAGCCTTGACATACTCCTTTCCTGATTTGGAACCAGTCTGTTGTTCCATGTCTGTTTCTAACTGTTCCTTCTTGACCTGCATACAGATTTCTCAGGAGGCAGGTCAGGTAGTCTGGTATTCCCATCTCTTGAATAATTTTCCACAGTTTGTTGTGATCCACACAGTCAAAGAATTTGGTGTAGTCAATAAAGCAGAAATAGGTGTTTTCTGGAGCTCTCTTGTTTTTTTGATGATCCTGCAGATGTTGGCAATTTGATTTCTGGTTCCTCTGCCTTTTCTAAATCCTGCTTGAACATCTGGAAGTTCATGGTTCACGTCCTGTTGAAGCCTGGCTTGCAGAATTTTGTGTATTACTTTGCTAGCGTGTGAGATGAATGCAACTGTGCAGTAGTTTGAGCATTCTCTGGCATTGCCTTTCTTTGGGATTGGAATGAAAACTGACCTTTTCCAGTCCTGTGGCCACTGCTGAGTTTTCCAGATTTGCTGGCATATTGAGTGCAGCACTTTCACAGCATCATCTTTCAGGATTTGAAAGAGCTCAAGTGGAATTCTATCACCTCCACTGCCTTGTTCATAGTGATGCTTTTTAAGGCCCACTTGACTTCATGTTCCAGGATGTCTGGCTCTAGGTTGGTGATCACACCATCATGATTATCTGGGTCATGAAGATCTTTTTTGTATAGTTCTTCTGTGTATTCTTGCCACCTCTTCTTAGTATCTTCTGCTTCTGATAGGTCCATACCATTTCTGTCCTTTATTGTGCCCATCTTTGCATGAAAAGTCCCCTTGGTATCTGTAATTTTCATGAAGAGATATCTAGTCTTTCCACTTTCCAGTCTGTTGTTTTCCTCTATTTCTTTGCATTGATCGCTGAGGAAGGCTTTCTTATCTCTCCTTGCTATTCTTGGAACTCTGCATTCAAATGGGTATATCTTTCCTTTTCTCCTTTACCTTTAGTTTCTCTTCTCTTCTCATCTATTTGTAAGGCTTCATCAGACAACCATTTTGCTTTTTTGCATTTCTTTTTCTTGGGGATGGTCTTGATTCCTGTCTTCTGTACAATGTCACAAGCCTCCGTCCATAGTTCTTCAGGCATCTGTCTGTCAGATTTAATCCCTTAAACCATTTGTCGCTTCCACTGTATAATCATAATGGATTTGATTTAGGTCATACCTGATTGGTCTAGTGGTTTTCCATACTTTCTTCAATATAAGTCTGAATTTTGCTATACGGAGTTCATGATCTGAGCCCCAGTCAGCTCCCAGTCTTGTTTTTGCTGTCTGTATAAAGCTTCTGCATCTTTGGCTGCAAAGAATATAGTCAATCTGATTTCGGTATTGATCATCTGGTGATGTCTAAATTTGATAACTTGAGATATATGATGAAACTAGTGATCTAAAAATGGCTCACATGGAAACCACAGTGTTAGGGGAAAGAGTTTGGTTTTATTCCAAAATCATAGAGGTTAGTGAATAATTTTGACAGAAGAATCATTTACAGTTCACATTTTAAAAAAGATGTCCTCAGGCACTGTGGAAGAATCAGTCAGAAAGGACTATGACTGAAATTAGGGATACAGGTTATAAGGCTGTTACAAAAATTGGGGGAAAAATGATGAGTATTGGAACATGGATGTTTTCTGAAGAACTGGAGAGAAAGAGTGGAGAAATAGAAAGGAAGGAGGATAAATGGATGGCTTTAAAAGATTTAGTGTGCCGGTGTAGAGAGAGGAATAATAAAATGTCTGTTCCATAGTCCTGGTTTGGGAGACTAGGTGATAGGTATTTCCATTCTCTGAGACACAGGTAATGAAAATAAGAATAAATATGGAGAGAGAGTAAAAATTAGTTTAGCACTGGACATGTTAAATTTGGTGTTTCTGTGGGACTTCAAAATGCTGATGTCAATTTCGCAGGGATAAACCGCTTCCTAACAGATCCTTAACTTGAATATATTCCTCTGAAGCAGTCTGTCCTTTTCATCATAATCTGATGATAAACTATACTTGTTCAAATCTTTAATGTGAAGAATTTCACAGTTAGGCACTAGTGCCTTTGTTTTTGTATCAATTAATTACTATATCTACACATACATTCTATAACAGAAAAGTGCGTTTTCTTATCCTGAGTTTCAAATCCTAAAGACGTGTATTTGCAAGTAATTTCAAAATCAGTCGAATTAATTTCAGACTATAGCAATTTAAATAGAAAGCTAGAACAAGAATTATTTTCATGCATGATTTCCCCAAATTATTATCTGACATGGGTGAATTTTAGGGGCGAAATATTTGAGGCAATTAACTTTACCTCTATTTCTGTTTTGTGCTAAGATGAAGATATTCCACTCAAAGTAACATTTCAAGTCTGGAGGTTTATAAAATATGTACACTTAGAAAAGTATGTCTTTGTCTCTTATTAACAATTTTCCCCATGTAGACCATGGTACTTGATTTAAAAATCCCACATTTGAGAGAAAGTCCTCAAATAATTTTGATGGCTTGCATGTCCCTCTTGATAGCAACTTCACAAACAATATAGAATTAGTTACAGGACAATTTAAATTTCTACACATGCTGGTTGTTGTGGATTTCCTCTTTTATGTAATATAAAAGAGCGGAGGTATCTTTATATGATGTTTTGTAGAGCTCCTTTAAACCTTATTAAATCTTTCCATCAACAGAAGGGAGATATCCTACTGAGATCATTTCCTTTCACCATCTCTTTCTGTATCTCTCTTCTTTCAAATTTGAAAGCAACAATATTCTGCAGAAAGCAGATGTGAATTGAATGGGGCTTTTTTAAAGCTCATATAATAAGAAGGAAGCTGTCATCAATGTGCAATGCTCAGTCACTTAAAAATATATATTAAGCCCTACCACTCGTCAGACATTGTGTTAAACTCCATTGTATACAATAGTGACAAAAGCAATCATGATTCTTGCTTTATAAAAGCTAAGACTCAATATAGTGGAGAATGTAGCTTTAATTTTTTTTAAAAAGGTAACCATAAACACATAAATTTGAGACCTGTCAGGGTTAGGTTATAATGTCAAGCAAGGGACCTTTTATCTTAGAGAGATCTTGAGTATGGGAAGAGCCAAAATTCCCTAAACTCTTGTTGCTATAGCTGTTTGGAAATACATCATTTGTTTTTAAAGAAATTGTCTGGATCAAAGTAGTTGAAAAAGGATATAAATAGAATCAGTTTATATAAAAATAATATTTTTATTATTTTGTGCCATTAGTGTTTTGTTAATTTTATCATCTGAAGGAATTTTATTAACTTTCTGGACTAAGACACAATCATATATTGTATATGTATTTTAACATTTCTACCCGTTTTCCAGATCTCAAATTTATCATTCATTTCCATTTGATTTTGCTTTCTGTATGTGTTGCTAGCATTAATGAATTTTAAAATTTTATCTCTGACAAAAATTATACTGTTGAATAAAATTTTATAATTGGTAGAAATTTTGATATATTAAAAAGCTGAATAAAGGTAAAATAATTTTTTAAAAGTATATTCTCCAAGGATAAATTTAAATAAACCTCCCAAACCAAAAATCTTAAAAAAGGGTAAAATTTTCCTGAAAACACTAAACAAGTTATAAAACTGCTTGATTTTACATAAAAATTAGATAAAACCATAAAAATTTAATAGAAACACTAGAAAGTTATTTAAAACTTTCAGGATTGATTGGTAGGACTTCTGATCCTTGGTTCCACATATAACCATCATGGAAGTCATCACTCTGTCCTAACAACAAATAAAAAATTTGAATTCACTAACAAAGTCTACAACTTTTTGTGGATGCATAAGACAGGAGGATATAAGGCACTGAATGATGATTAAGGAATATTATTTAACAACTCTATTCCAAAATTTTCATAACCTCAAATGAATTGACCAATTCCTTGAGGAACACACCCTGTCAGAACTCACATGAGAAATGGGAATTTGAATAAGCTTATATTCTTGCCTGGAGAATCCCAGGGATGGAGGAGCCTGGTGGGCTGCCATCTGTGGGGTCGCAGAGAGTCGGACACGACTGAAGTGACTTATCAGCAGCAGCAGCATATCTCTTTTAAGAAACTGAATCAGTACTTATTAACCCTCCAAAAGAGAAAGCAAATTCCCAGATGGGTTCACCCCTGAATTCTATCAAACATTTGATGAAGAAATTACACTTCTCTATAATATCTTTCCGAGGATAAGAAGAGTGAGAATACTTCGTGACTATCTTATGAGGCTAGCCTTAGCTTATTGAGGCTTCCCTGGTGGCTCAGATGGTAAAGTGTCTGCCTGCAATATGGGAGACCTGAGTTTGATCCAAGGGGCAGGAAGATCCTCTGGAGAAGGAAATGGCAACCCACTCCAGTACTCTTGCCTGGAAAGTCCCATGGACGGAGGAGCCTGGTATGCTACAGTCCATGGGGTCACAAAGAGTCGGACACGACTGAGTGACTTCACTTTCCTTTCCTTTCCTTTACCTTATTACCCAAACCAAAGGCATTGTAAGAAAACAAAACTACAGACTAATAACTCCCATTGAATATAAATGCAAAATTTCTCAGCAAAATATTAGCAATTTAAATCCAGCCATATATAGAAAAAAATTATATTCCATGACCAAGTGGTTTTTATTCCAGGTATGCAAGCCTAGTTCAGCAAACATTCAAAAATCAATCAATAGAATCCAATACACTGATAGGCTTTAAAAAAATTACATGAACATACCTTGATAAAAGTGAAAGAGGAGAGTGAAAATATTGGCTTAAAGCTTAACATTCAAAAAAACTAAGATCATGGCATCTGGTCCCATCACTTCATGGCAGATAGATGGGGAAACAGTGGAAACAGTGGCTGACTTTATTTTTCTGGGCTCCAAAATCACTGCAGGTGGTGATTGCAGCCATGAAATTAAGAGATGCTTACTCCTTGGAAGGAAAGTTATGACCAACCTAGACAGCATATTAAAAAGCAGAGACATTACTTTGCCAACAAAGGTCCATCTAGTCAAGGCTGTGGTTTTTCTAGTAGTCATGTATGGATGTGAGAGCTGGACTATGTGCTCATCCAGAAAGCTGAGCACTGAAGAATTGATGCTTTTGAGCTGTGGTGTTGGAGAAGACTCTTGAGAGTCCCTTGAACTACAAGGAGATCCAACCAGTCCATCCTAAAGGAGATCATTCCTGGGTGTTCACTGGAAGGACTGATGTTGAAACTGAAACTCCAGTACTTTGGCCACCTGATGCAAAGAGCTGACTCATTTGAAAGACCCTGATGCTTGGAAAGATTGAGGGCAGGAGGAGAAGGGGACTACAGAGGATGAGATGGTTGGATTGCATCACTGACTTGATGGACATGAGTTTGGGTAAACTCCGGGAGTTAGTGATGGACAGGGTGGCCTGGCATGCTGCGGTTCATGGGGTCACAAAGAGTTGGACATGACTGAGTGACTGAACTGAACTGATCAATAGCTGTAGAAAAAGCATCTGCAGAATCCAGCACCCATTCATGATATAAATGTCAGTAAACCAGGAATAGAAGGAAACTCCCTCAACTTGATAAAAAATAGACACCACTAACATTATGCTTAATAATGAGCTTTCCTGCTGAGATCAGGTAAACGGCAAGGATCTTCCCTCTCACCACTCCATTTTAACATCACACTCAAAGTACTAGCTAATGCAGTAAAAGAAAAGAGATAACGTATATACAGGTTGAAAAAGAAGACATAAAACTGTCTTTGCTCACAGGCGACATGGTTTAATATGTAGAAAATCTGAGAGAATTGACTAAAGCACTCCTACCACTAATGAGAAATTATGTCAAGATTACAGGACACAAGGTTAATATACAAAAGTCGATCACATCCCTTTTTACTAGTAATAACCAAGTGGAATTTGAAATTAAAGCCATGATAACATTTACATTAACTCCCCCCAAGTTTACACTGAGATGTAAATCTAACAAAATATCTATAATATTTATATAGGAAAACTACAAAACTCTATATTTAGAGTTATTATTTCTTTTGTCAGCACCGTTTAGTTAACAAATCAAGCAGCAACAATTTTCAGGTAGTTATATTATTTTTTTTAGGATTTTAATATTATTTAGTTCCATATGCTTTTAACCTACCTAGAAAAATTCTTCAATTTTTGTGGCAAATGTGTGACATCTTTTTTGTTTGTTTCTACTTCTTATTCACAGGTTTCTTTCTTTCTTTTTTTTTTTTTTTTACAGGTTTCTTTCTTAATGGTGTTTTCTGTTAGTCCTTTCCTTTAGCTTTCAGTTGATGGTGACTGGGGATAGGCTGGCAGAGGACAGGAAGAATGCGTATGCTCACATTGCTCCTCTTTCCTTGAAGATTCTTGGTTATGTCCTCATGGAGAGTATTTTATAAAATTTGAAGAGCCAACGGAATGCAAAAGGCAAATTAGTGTGGTGTTGATAAAGTCAGTTTAAATTTGATTATTATATCTTTAGAAAGCCTTCTATAAAGTTTGCAGCTGAATTAAGTACACTTTGTATCTTTGCGCACAATATTGTGTGTGAATATGTGTGTATTTGTATACTTACGTGCATATATGTGTGTGTGTGTATATATATATATGGGTGAATAATACTATGTTGCCTTAGAATTCTCCCTTATTGGACAGCGAATACTCTGGAGGCAGGGAATATATGTTGGCAATATTAAAATCCCCAAGACCTGATTTAATACCTGAATATAGAAAAATTTCAATGTGTATTAGTTGAAATAACCATGGTGTCTTTTATACATATAAATATGGGTATTTGTTATTCGTATGAAGTACTGCCACTTATTCACTATTCTAGATTTATTTCCTATTTATATAATTGTCCATGTTTTTTCTTAATCATTTAATGTGACTGTCATCAGTGACAGGACATAAATGTGAGATATACTGTGAATTTATCACTTTTCAGTATACTTTGGAACTAGATTTTGATAATGTGCATCAGTGCATTATTATTCAATATTAGTATTTTTGGGGAATTTCTT